>NW_027533114.1:293573-481073 GCF_008692635.1 Crocuta crocuta
TCGGGCTCTGTGCTGACTGCCAGCTCAGAGCCTGGAGCCTGTTTCAGTCTGTGACTCCCTCTCTCTCTGACCCTCCCCTGCTCACGCTGTCTCTCTCTCTCTCTCTCCTAGAAATAAATAAAAAATATTAAAAAAAAAGAACTTGATACATCCAATCAATTCTTGGTACTTATGAAATGATAAGTCAGAAAAAATGTTCAAGTGGCCTTTCCCCTTTCTAATAATATAGCCCCATATCTCTTTAATAACTCGAAGAAGCCAGGATTACAACTTCCCCAGAGCACCAACAACCTTTACCTCTTTCTTTAAAATCATTGCATGTTCAGTAAAAGAAGCCCTCTCTTGTCAGAAAAGGAAATTTTTACTTTGGAATTTTAATCAAGCATGACCCATAGTAACTATCATGTATTGCAGCTATTGAATATATTAAACAATTCTTGAGAATTTAATCACTTCAAAATTATTTTTATATCACCTTCACTGAATTTTTTCCTAAATACAAATGTATTAGCTTGCCATGTATTCTGGATTCTCATGGTAGCTTTTAGTATAACTATACTTTTTAAGCTTTCAGGAACATGGCAGAGTATGTCAGTGGATGAACAGGTTTCTGAACATGATCCAGAGCTAGGAATTTAAAATACCGCAACACAAGTTCAAGTACCTCATTCTGCAAGCATGAGAAGCTGAAAAGTGTCTAAACCTAACAGTGAACAAGAATATTTATATATGAATGAAGAGGAGAGTTTTCGTTCTCTGACTTAATGAAAAAGATAAATCAGTCAAAAGAGATGGGCCATAAAATGTTGACTTTCAACACAAAAATCACATAAAGAATAAAAAAAATATTCATCTAGGGAAGTTGCATTGTATATTGGGGTCAGCGTGTAAAGTATGAAAGTAAAAATTAAGGAGAATCAAATAATTTTTGAAACTCCTTTCTAGTTTATAAAATATAGAGAATCTTTAAAATATATGTCCCTGTAGAGTACAGATATAATATTATACGCTGTATATTCTACATACTAAAAAGTACAGTTACAAAGTATAATTTTATAGTATTTTAATTGTGTAACATAACTACTTGAACTCATGTCATTTAAATGTCTGCGATGCAACTCTTCTATATTAAGAGTCCCATAGTTATTTCTGTGTAGATAATTTTTTTCTCTGAGAACTTTGCCCCCAAACGATGCATATATTCTTCTTGAATATACTGATTTTTGCTTTCTCATTAAACATATGTATAATTATTTGATCATTTATTAAACTGTCTCAACAATGAAACTAAAAAAGTTATATGGTGTAAGAATATTTAATGATATGAGAAATGTTCATTATGTATTTCTAAAGGATTTTTATGTTTTTGTTTTTTTAGCAGGCTTAAATATTTGGAATTTAGATCAGTATACTTTTTTCTACTTTTGTTTATATTTGAAAATTTCTATAAAAATCTTTTTAAAAGGATTTATGAGGGGTGCCTGGGTGGCTCAGTCGGTTAAGCGTCCGACTTCGGCTCAGGTCATGATCTCCTGGTTCATGGGTTCAAGCCCCACATCGGGCTCTGTGCTGACAGCCAGCTCAGAGCCTGGAGCCTGCTTCAGATTATGTATCTCCCTCTTTCTCCAACCCTCCCCTGCTTACGCGCTCTCTCTCTCTCTCTCTCTCTCACACACACACACACACACACACCCACAAATAAATAAAAAAATTACAAAAAATTTAAGAAGTGTTTATAAGGATAAGCCTTTTATCAGTACTAGTAGTAGTATATATTTTAAGAAGCATATAATTTAGAGTTTTAGTGGTACTTAAGCTCTAAATTATTCAGGTTTGAACTTTTTTTGGATTTTACCAAATTTATTCAGTGAATATGTTCAGTCTTTCAGATAGTGAAATACATTTCTGAAAATTGATCCCCATGAATAGAATACCAATAATCTATTTAGAATTCTATGATAAAATGTAAGAATGTCTTCTAGTTGTGTCAGGATACTCAACTCATTAGCACCCCCTGGTGACTAGGACACAATTTAAAAAAATACCAAAGTCTTATTGAGAGAGTAAAACTATGAGAGAAGACTTCATCTAGTTTTAGTTTCTTTTTTTTAATCTTTTTTTTTTATGAAGAAGAAAAACATGTGATTCTTAAAAGTATTGGACATTCCTAGAGACTTGGCCCATACTCCTTGGTTACAGAGCCCTACAAAACTATGTAACCCAGATTGAATCTACTCCCACATAGAAATATGGAATAACAGAGTAGGTTGATCTCTCACTCCAGAGTCCTTAGAAATGTTTCATTGCATTATTTGGTCCAGTGGTATTTTCTATTGATTTTGACTTCAAAACAGTTAAAACCATCAGTTTTCACCAAGTGTTTATAAGAATAAACATTGAAAAAGGAAAAAATAACATAAAAAGAAAACTAAGTTTTGTTATACAACAAAAATTCAATCAAGTAAAATGTTAAGATCTAATTGGTTTTATTGAACAATTTATTAATCGGGCACCAAGCCATGTAGAAAGGAGTGCTAAGGAGCTCTATAAAATGGAAGGCTTTATAGGCTAGAAGGGGAAGGATTAAAGAAAGAACAGATTACCTCATCTTCCTTTGGGAGATAGAGAGGGCCTACATGTCAGATTACCTTATTGGTGCTAACTACAAAATTCTAGACTAACATCGCCGCAGAAACATGAAACTGGAATTAGGTCAAGGATTAAACCTTGGTTTGGTGATGTGGGGTTAGCACAAGTAACTCCATTTTGAGTCTGTCATTTCTTTTTGATAGCTTAACTATTCTAACATTGAATATGAATGAGAGTCAGTAATTCTAATCAGAATTGACAAGTTTTTTTTCTTTTAGCTTTGACAGTAAAACAGGTAAATTAGTCCAATAGAAACAGTCAATATTATTTGTTTTATTTATACAACAATAAATAAGGATGGGCCCTCTTTATGCCCATCCTTATATTTCCTAAGAAGGGCTAGTTAAGTATGTTCCTTGAACAGTGACTATTATTAGCCTTTAAAGCAATATTATTCAGTGAACTTTTTTGATGAGAGAAAAGCACTAATGGTCATTTTCATGGTATAATGATATTAAAAATCATTGTAGGGAAAAGTGTTAGAATGTTATATCACAATTTTGTGTAATTATTTTGGGAGGCAGATAATTTTGTTTTAGTAATCAGTGGGTTTAAATACTTTGGCTTACTAGAAACCTCTTTTAATATTTTTTTGTATAATAAAACTTCACTCTGCAAGTCAATTATAAGTAACTGATACCTAAGTTATTTGTGGTAATAGATCTCAGAGTGTGGTCTAAGGAATTTGTTACAGATGCAAATTGTCAGGTTGCATCCAGGTGAACTCTGGAGATGGATCCTAGTAATCTATTTTTAACAACCTGCTAAATTTGACAATTACTGTATGTGCTATAACCCCTACAAGGTTAGTATATACTATAGAGTATAATAAAAACATTAAACTGCTGTTTTGTTTTGTTTTTTAGAATTTCTGTGTCTGTTTAGTTGATTACCTTTAAATAAGTGTTTCCCCATCTCTTATCTAATGACTCCTGGAAAGAGGCTGCATAACTCACTGCTGAGGGAACATGTTAAAATGCAGATTTCCTGTCTGTTTCCCACCCCATCATTGACTCAGTATATGAAATGATGCACAGGGACAGGATTTTTTAGAGGTGGTTCTGGGTTTGGAAAAGAATCACTACTCTAGATTCCCTAATGTTTAAATATAATTTATATTTTAGCACAAATATTGTCTTAATACATTAAGAATCTGAGGAGCAAATATATACTAGCTACCTCCTCTCTGGGCAAGGCTGCCCTGGAAGTAAAATGTATCACTTTGTTTTATTAAATGAGCCTCTTTTGTGTCCTCATAGAATTACTATCTGTGTGGTTGACAGAAAAGAACAACAGCTTGATGCAGGATGGACACGTCCCCTCTCAAGCTTGTCCTGGCAAAGCAAGGTGCCATTCATCTTCACCTTGAATAGCTGGAATAAATTAACACAGTGAGGAGAGCAATAAGACTCTAGGCAATCATGCAGGGCTTTGCAATTGCTCATGGTCTGTTTGTGTGTTGGGAAAACAAAACAAAACAAGTGGAAAATGAGCAGGAAAATAAATTAGTCCTGTCACTAATGGAATGTAGTAAGTAGTAGAATCCTATCCTCACCATGAGCAGAACCTCAGACTTCTATATTTTAATTTAAGGCAAATGTTTCTTTCATACTCAAAGGTAGGAGTTGGTAGAAATCTGAATCTTTCATTCATGTTTGTAGTTTTCCACATGTACTAACACATAGTCTGTGGCAAACGATGGTTTCTTCTTCCGTATGTTTCCACTGACTTTCCTAAACATGGACAAATGAAAAGGTGTTTGGAAATGCTGTGCTGCTGTATGAGTCTAATAATCACTCTTTCTGGCTGTGGTCATTTATACTGGCTGTTCAGGGCTGCCGTGAGTGGCACTCAGCTTTGCCAGCTGAGATCTGAGTGAATGCAGAGAATGTGCCCATCCTGAATCAGGCTGATGTGTAATCTTTGTTTGGTCCAGCCCCTGCTGCTCTGCCTTTTCTCCTTTATGACAGAAATATCTGGTGGCTTTGACCCAGTAAGACTGGGTAAACTTTAATAGCACATTTCAAATGTGAATCTGTTGAATTAAATACTCATTTTTAAATTTTTAAATTATTTTTATTTTATTTATTTAAATTTATTTTTAAATTTATTTTTTACATTTACATCCAAGTTAGTTAGCATATAGTGCAACAGTGATTTCAGGAGTAGATTCCTTAATGCCCCTTACCCATTTAGCCCACCCCCCCCAAGCCCTCCAGTAACCCTCTGTTTGTTCTCCGTATCTGTCTCTTATGTTTTGTCCCCCTCCCTGTTGTTATATTATTTTTACTTCCCTTCCCTTCCCTCATGTTCATCTGTTTTGTTTCTTAAAGTCCTCAAATGAGTGAAGTCATATGATATTTGTCTTTCTCTGACTGACTAGTTTTGCTTAGCATAATACCTTCTATTTCATCCACGTATCAATATTTAATTCAACAGTTGCAAATTGTTGAATTAAATATTCTGATATGTGTAAAGAATACTCAAAATTTTATATCTTTTTTCATGTTTAAATTAAAATTGTGCATGGAGGTGCCATCTCAATTAACGAAATAACTGTTTTTAAGAGAAACTTTATGTTAGATTTTCCCATCACCTATTTTTATCCATATCGTCAGAATGATCCCTGGAAATATTTAAATAGTGACTAGGGTGAGTAGGAGTTCTTCATTCTAAAGATCTTGTGTTTCATTTTCTTTAATTCTCGTAATTTTACAGCAACTCTCCCCCCAATTTAGAGCTGAAAATGCAGTTATTTGTTCTCATTGCGTGAAGTTTGTTTAGACTGTATTCTGATTAGGCTGTAAGGTAATTCTGCTGTTATTCCTAATTAAAAGAATATGAAATAGAGGCATTTGGGTGACTCAACTGGTTAAGCGTCTGACTCTGGCTCAGGTCATGAACTTGTGGCTCAAGTGTTCGAACCCCATGTTGGACTCTATGCTGACAGCTCGAGCCTGGAGCCTGCTTCGGGTTCTGGGCCTCCCTCTCTCTCTCTGCCCCTCCCCAGCTCATGTTCTGTCTCTCTTTCACTCAAAAATAAACAAATCATTTAAAAAATTAAAAGAATATGAAACAATAAAGGCAATAAAATAATGTTAAAGCCTCACGTAAATGTAAGGTATTTTTGTATTTCTAAACTATAGGAGAAAGGAAAATCTAAAAGGTGGATCAGTTTCTTGTTTCACTAATAGCCCTCGTGATTACTTACTTTAGATTCTAAATATATTTGCTCTGAGATAATTTGGAAGCCTTTTTGACTTCCTTAATTTACATAATAAAGCTAAAAGTTTTACATAACGCACTGTTCACAAATACTTATTGAATTCTTAATTTTGTGTCTAGCTCTGCACTCAAGATCTTAAATGAATTAGAATGAATATGAGATGGAATTGATTCTTTTAAATTCTGAAGCTATTCTTTTGAGCCTCCATGTAGACTGATTATATACTCTTTGAAATGGGATGAGCAGGGCATAGTTATCACGTGTCAGAGTATCGATGAGTGCCCTAGGCAGTGATGCGATGCTGACTGCATCCTGAATTTGTGAGCTTGCTCTTATTTTGACATGCACAGCTTATACTAAATGCCTTTCTTTCTTCCATTAATGAGAAGGAATAATATTCCCTGATTCAGTCCGTAGCACTTGGCTATTATTTGCTGAGCTGTATAAACAATGAGCAGCTGTATCATTGTTTATATTACATGATTTTGTTTATTCATTTAAAACATTTTATGACAGTAGTGTGGCTGAGCAGGCTGCTTATGGTAATGAAGAAGTTAATTAGCAATATTGAGCAAGACTTCAAGAGATGAGTTTTAATAAGTAGTGCTAAAAATATTACAGTAGTCATCCACAGATAAACATAATAAGCCTCAGACAAATGAGAAAAACAGATTACAAGAAAAATTACGTTAGAATCCTTTGCTTTCAGTTTCAGAAGAATAGTACAGATAAACACATTCTCATTCACATCTGAGGACAGTGACTGTAATTCCTCTGTTTTGTTTTGTTTTTCTATAACATAAAGCTACTACATGGGTAGAAAGTGGAAGATTACTTTAACAAAAAATAAGCAATCATCTTTTAATAATGAATTCACTCTAATAGAAGACTCTGCCAGTAAAGAAGTCAGACAGCTTACCAAGAATCCTGGAATTATATGAGCTCTCCAGCCCAGAAATATTGATAGACATAGTCTGAGTGTGTTAGTCTGCTTCATTTTAGAGCCAAAGAAATCTTCATTCAAGCACCAGGAAATCCATAATTGGAAAGAATCCCATAGTTGCTGCTGATATTTTCCTCTAATTATACATGACTTTGATGCATCATAAGCCCACTTAAGAACTCTGGATTTTGATAGGAGAACTGTTCCCAGGCTCCATTGACTAGACTTGGTGTTATCAGAAATTCACTTTTGTTAGCTATGCATTAGAGTGTCATGTGGTATTTGATATAATGATATGAAAATGGAGTATGTTATCATATTGGAGTATGTTAATACAGCATCAATTTTGCCTTAAGGGCCAAACAGAGGTTAAACTTACATTTCTTGGCATTAATAACTTAGCAGATACTATGACTCATTATGCGAATGCATTGTGATTACGGGAGGTGATGTTGCCTTTCTTTATTCTTTTTACATGCCACCATCAGCAATGTCTCTTCTCTAGACCAAGCTGAATATGTGATTAAGTATTCCCACAGACTGAAGAGGTTACTTTTAAACAGAAAAATGGATTTCTTTTCTTATTTATAAATGCCATATATATGGGTCTCATATGAACAAGAAGTGCCAAAAGCTATTAAAGCGAAGGGAACTTAGATTGGTGATAGGAGATATTTTAAAAATAGATAGTTCCAAGAAATTGTATATCAAGCCTGTCAATGAAGTTTCTTTGCTAGATGAGTCATGACCATACTCAAAATATTTGATTTCATTTGTTCATCATTTAGTGAATGTCTGTTATGTGCAAAATGCTTCCCTAAATGCCATGGGAGATAAAGTAAGAGTATGGGTCCCATAGATGAGAAACCTATAATTTAGTTAGGGAGATAGCACACTAGAACAAAGTCTCGTCTCGACAAGTAACCAAATTTTGTGTGTTTTTTTAATAAAACCTACCAAATTGAAATAATAAATCTTCATAAATAAAATAATAAATCTTGCAAGATTAATCAGAGTCAGCCTAGAAGGTGGTCTTCTGGGCATGTTGACAAGCTTTGTCATTGGTCAATATTTTAAGTCAATAACTTTGATGAAGATATAGAAGATGTGACAGTTTGCAATGCTGGATGGCAGATTATAGGGAAAGAATATACTAATAGACCAGATGATAAAATCAGGAATCAAATGGATATGGACAGAGTTGATCAAGGACCTATAATGAAAAGGTGAAATCTAACGCAGATAAACGTAAAGTGCTCTGTTTAGGTTTGTTTGCTATATAATTACAAAATGAGAAGATTCTGCTAGACAGTTGTTCATTGAGGGAAAGCGGGTGGGGAGGGGGTCATCAGTCATTTTCAGCCAGTGAATAGTTAGTTGACTTAACTCTTTGCCAGTCTTTGATAATATACTGGAGACGCAAGGCCTCAAACAGTCCTCACAGCAGTCATTCAGTCACAAAGTTACAGGATTTGAAGAACCACAGATTAAATTTGCATCAGTACTGGGTGATGGTATCAGTCTTCAACTATGTTGATAATGTGGATGACGATGATGATGATAAAGCACTAAGATAATGGTTAAAATTTCATGTTTTTCCCATTTGGTCAGACCATTCCCTAAGAACTTGGTTCAGAATTTTTGGGCACCAGATTTTAAGCTCAATGCCAACATGTGTGAGAGTGCATCCAATGGAGGACATCTGTATTGTTGTATATTATGGGAAGTATGATACATTTGATGAAAGGTTGAAGGATTTGGGATATTTAGCTAAAGTTTATGAAATCTGATTGCCTGGGTTTGAAAATGGCTCCTTCACTTACTAGTTGTGTGACTTTGGGCAATTTACTTGGCTTCTCTTGCCTCAGAGCCCTCTTATATGAAATGGAAATTGTACTTACTTACATCTCATGGTTTGTTGAGGAGAAGTGAGTTAATATTTGTAAAGTACTTAAAAACAATGAATATAACACGGTGACATACAAGGATTAACTGCATAAATGGCTAGATAAGTACGTGGATGGAGAGTGAGATTATTGATAAATAAATATCTCCTCAAATATCTGAAGAGAACTCTGTGGATGTGAAAATATTTATACTCCATTCTTTTTAGGCAATTTTAGCAAGTGGTTCATAGCCGTAGGGTGAGGATAAGTATTCTTTTATAAAACATAATTTAATTAAAAAATAATTCAGCAAATTTTAAATCTACAATGCTTTCCTCCTTCCTAAATGCTGGTCATTTCCAAAATGTTGCAGAATCTGCAAAATCAGTTTCAACAAATCTGCAACTTGACACCTTCCACATGAAGTAGGTAACAATGTTTTTAGGGTCTAAATAGACTTCAGGAATATTATGAACTCCTAACATGGAAACAAAATACATTCTTAAAATGTTTTGGAATCTGAGTAGATGCCATGTTGAGTCATGACTTCCCATTGACCGATAATATAGCTGACTTAGAGAGGTAACCAGAAGTCATAGAATCTGTTTCAGGAGCTTTTCTGCCAGAGAGTCTCAGAATAAATTCAAATAACATTCTTGGTCTCTCTCTTTCTTTCTTTCTCTTCAACCAAATAAAATCTTACCAATGCAGTGCTGCTACTAACATTATCCGAGATTTCTTATAGTAACTGGACATACTGCAGTGACTTCATCCTTCTCACACTGCTTGATTATTCTTAATGGTTTTAGTGAAACCTCACTTGCTAACATTAATGTAACATTTTCAAAGTAAAACCCTGGTCATGAAGAAACAATGGAGCTTTTGAAATGATTTTTTTAAATTACTTCCTTAAAAGGGAATTGCTTTTTTTCCCTGGTATGCTAAGCCTACAGTATTTTTAGGCCATCCATAAATAATCCAGACAAGTAAGAGTGTTGCCACATCTATTGACACTGTGGCTCGGTGATATTAGATGTGTAGTGTTATATAATTGGACAATGGAAGATTTCTCTTATAAACTTGAAAGCTATATACCTAAGATAATGACATAGTCTCATATTTACTAGCTGAATAATTTTACAGCTTCATCTGTAGAATTGTTAATTTTGTGTCTGCACTGATACGTATCTACATTAATGCTAGAAAGTCATTCACTGTTGTTTTCAAAAACACCCATTTCTCCTTATTAGAAGAAATGTGTAAGATTTGGAATGTGATTGGTAAGCAGTTTTTAGCATTCAGTATATAGTTCTTTCCTTCTTCTTCCTACAGTTCAAGCATCCATTCATGGATTCATTCATTGTTTTGAGTGAGGTTATTTGGTGAGCATTGTGTCTAGATTTAACATAATATAAGAGTGTGATTCTTGGCAAAAATGAATGCAGTCCAGTTCAGGACACAGACTTTAAATGAATAAATCAAATGGAGAAAGAATAGGAAAAGCATGTATAAAATGATGAAATAATACTGAAAAAAATAAAGGTGTGAGAAACCAAGGGGGGAAAATAAATAAGATACAGATAAGGCACCCTTACTTTAGTTACTATTGCCGTTAGCCAACCAAGTATTATATTCCCCATAGCTTTTGTTTGTTTTTGTTTTTTCAACATATCACCTACCTGAAAAGAACATCATCATATTGGATAGTGTGAACATTGACATTTAAAAAATAATCTTTTTTTTCTTTCCCCACAGATGACCTTATAAATGAATAGGATAATTTTTATTCTAAATGAGCTTTGATCAGAAAAAAATAATTCTAATATTTTTCATTATGCTTTCACATATTTATTGTAATATAATTTCTTAGACTAGTTCCCCCAAAATCCAGAAAAAAGTTAAGATGGCTTACATTGGTACTCAAAACAGAATGAGAGCACATAAATTGAAACTGAGAAAGACTAAGAAAAATAAAGAAACTAATGTAAAGAAGTAGTGACTCTAAAAATGCATACTATATAACCTGATATCTGGCCACACTTGTGACAGTAAGGATCCATTTCCATAAATGAGAATATGATTTTTTAAATTGTATATAAATTTAAAATTTATAAATAAGTTTATAAATGTAATTTATGTATAATTATATATGTAACTGCATATATGTACATTTATACGTAACTTAGTTATGAAATACTAAATACTAAAGTTGGCAAAACAATGAGCTGTTATGTGTTTATGCCATAAAAGTATACATTTCTATCTTCCTTCCCTTTACTGAAATACCTGCTGTGATGTCTGTGGTTATCCTCCTTCTGCCTTGTGTTATGTGGGTTCCACTTTTAAGATTGGATCCCACTGTTGAGAACTGATTTCATTGCTCCAGCATAGTAAGGTCTTCCCACTTCCCTTTGGAGCCGGATGCCATAAATCATCATTTTAAAAACATAGAATGGCCCATCACAAATTTAATAATTGGACCGTTTCTACTCTTCTTCTCCGGTCTGAACATCCTTAGTATTCAACCATCTATCTTCATGACACGGTTCTCAAGACTTCTCTCTTTTTCTTCTTTCCATTCTCAAACAGGCCCAACAGAGACCTATAATGTGATCACTGTAGAGGTGGTTTGACAATCAACAGTAACCACTACAATTTCTTGAGCTGTTCAATTAACTGTGAGGTTTTATTTTTCCCATTTTACGAATAAAGAAACTGGGAGTTACAGAGACTTACCTCTATATCCGTGATCATGTAGCTAGTAAGTTTAGTATCCAAGATTTTAATTTACATCTGACTTCGTTCAGAATACTAAACCATTTTAACATAGAAAAGGAGTATATTAAAGTTGAAGCATCTGCATCCTTCTGTTGATTCATGATGAGTTTATGGTTAAGAAAACCAACTAGAACTTTCCAAAATATGACCTCTTTATATGAAATATCAAACTATGTCTCCTCCCTGTATGTATGTACACAGACACAGACACACACACACACACACATATATTTTCTATATTTTAAAACTTCAGTCAAATTATAGGATCTTATATGAAGTCAGTTCTTCACTTTTAATGTTTAAGTAGAGAATAGGAAACATTTAATGAATTTTAATATAGAAGCCCTGATATTAGAAATGTATACTTTTATGGCATAAACACATGCATTAAAATGGTGCTACTTATACTGTTTACTTTTTATTTTCAGCATGTTTGTTAAATATACCTCAAATTTTAGAACAGACCTATTACTGTAATAAAAAGTATATATTTCTGAATTTATATTTTCTGGGTACAGTTTTCACTAAGTGATTCTTGTAAAAATATGAATATGAGTTGGTCTTTATTAATAAAAGAGAAACTCTTAGAAGGCAGAAATGTCCTATGAGGGCTTTAAAGACACCCTTAAAAACAAACCAATTAATTATCAAATTTGGTGAGGAAAGCAATTGCTTTATGGTTTGGTAAAAGAAGATCTCAGATTCTTTTCTAATTTTATCAAAAATGTGAGCGATTATATACAAGAATCTTACTCAGATTCATTTAAAGGTTTATTTATTTCTTCATAATTTAAAATGTATTACTTTTTGTTTAGTTTTTCTAATTATGCATGGATAGTATTGCTAAGTAATAGTATACTAAGCTTTATTTTTAATTGACAAGTTTGAATTTTAAGTCTTTAATTGGTACTTCATAATAAAAATGACTGATAGTCCACTTTCAAACAATTCTCTAAGGAGTGAAATAAGTCTTCATTACCCGCAAGATGTAATTAATTTTTAGTTATTTTCATTTCTTCTGAAGTATGTTCACATGCTAGAACATACATTATGTAACTCAATTGCCTAAGGTTTCGAAGATACTGAAAAAGTGCTGCATAATTAAAACTGGAATATACAATATAAATTTCAAATGCATAAATGAGCCATTCCCTTTTCTCAGCACCTATCATTAAAAATAGAATGAAAGTTTTCCTATTTGAATCCCTCAGAAATTGAGTCAGTCTGAATAGCTGAATTTTTCATCTAAATGAGAATGTTTAAGCACTACAACATTTAAGATACATTTTAATAATTTTGGAACGATCCTTTCTAAAATCTTTACATGACACTTTTTTTCCTTAGCAAAGCTAACACAGTTTAACTTTTAACTTTTTCTTGGTCACTCCAGATCATTATGCTTATAGATTTTGACCTGTCTTACATATTTCATATTTAAATTTCTCATTTCAAAATAAATAGGTTCTTTTTTTTACTATGACATTGTTTAGTCGTAAGTTAAAACATATATTTATTATAAACATTTATAATTCTAAATTCTGAGACTGTCACACAGCTCCTCTGACAATAGTTTGCTAAACATCTATTTATGTAATCATAAATTACTTGCATTACACTGGAATGGATTTGTCATATTATTTAAAATCATCAAAATTTTAATTTTGGAAATCTGTTCCATCCACAGAAGGTGGAACAGTGTTGACACAGTAAAAACACTTCACTTGCATCCATTCTCTTCACATTTTGGAAGACTAGATTTATTTACTTATTTTTGATCACATAATCTCGGGATCCTCCTTTCTATTCTCATTGTATTAGTTCAACTCTTAGTTCAATGACTGGTTCTCTATTCAGGTGGGAGATGGGAGGGATTAGGGTATTATAATCACCTGAATACACATCAAGAGTCTGAATCCCCTTCATCCTTCAGAGTTTCACCTGTTGAGAATGGCTGCTCTATGCATCACTGATACACACAGATGGAAGTGTGTCTCCTTTAAGTTTTTGAAGGTTGAAAAGTAAAACCATCCCAGGCTCCCAGACTCACTTGCATATCCTCTTAACAACAAATTTAACTCCCTGTTTCTAGTCTTAGATACTCCTCTCCACCTTCCTTTCCACTCTGTTTGTCCTGCATACCATTACCAAATATTTCCTAAACTCAAAACATCATTTAAATCCTATAGTTTATTTTTTTGACTCCCTACTGTTCTATGAAAACCCTATGAAGTCTGTCATAAGAAATATGACCTCAACTCATAGTCTACACCAAAAATAATGTGCAGTCATAATTTTATCTAATTTCATATTATAAATGAGAATGCATTCTATATATTTGATGTTTAAAAAGAAAGGTAGTAATTTAAGTTTAAATTTAAAAAATAGATTTTGAATACATTAAAGAGCCTGAGAAGGTAGAATAGATACCTAATAGTATATACAATGATCAGCATATTCAATCATAGGTAATCTGTTTTACACAAAAGAATACTAGGTGCCATTTTCATAATGCCATAAGTTACTTTACAGATACAGTCATAGTTGATAAGGTTATACTGTCTTAAGAGAACCACCCAGATCATAATTATTTATTGTAGTTAAAGTTTTAAACATGGGACCTAGTTTCGTTAACAATACTCACACAAAATGTCATTTTGCTATTTCTTCTAAATTTGTTTCTGGGGAAGGAGATTGCTGTTACCCAAACATTAGTCAGGGGATAATTTTGTCCTCACAAAGTAAGGACATAAATGGATGCACCATGCTGCCCTTAGTACTTTTTCCACTGTAGGAGCTTATGCCTCTGCAATGTCCTTTACTAACGTATTCAAAACAGGAAGGAAATTCTGCTTATAATGCTTTCTGAAAAGACCAAATTGGTTGGTTTTTAAGCCAGTTATTCTAAAAAGAAACACCTGTCTCTTCTTAAATAATGAGTGTGATGTTTTCCCATGAATTCAGTTTAAGAGATGATGCTAATCTGAATAGCCATGATTCATTTCTGGTTTCTATTTCTCCCAATTTGAAACAAAAGCTTCCTGTTATTGAGTTTCCTGGAAAGGAAAGACAAGTGATTGTTCACTATTGCCCATGGAGATATTCTTAGTGAAGAGGAACTCAAATATACTTGGCAATGATTGACTGCCTTAAAGAATAGGGTAGCAGAGTTGTAAGAAGCACTTGCTCATTTGTAAGTTGCAGAGTCCAAATGAGGTAAACTGTTAGGTGATGGCTCCTTCAATTTTCTGTCATGTTTGCTTGTGAACTAATGGCCATTTTCGGCATAGATCTTAACAGCAAATTATTCTAAGAAAGTCACTTATTGCTGTTGCTTTCACAGTTACTTCCACATAAATAACTTCATATCTCTTAACCTCTTTTCATGCCTAAGCAGCTCAAAAAAATTCCTGAGCAATAAATGCATTTAACCTGAATAATTTTATGTCATGCCACTGTTGAGAAATTGAAGAGCTATTCATTGGATGTTTCTGTATATCAAATAGGAGCAATAATAACTAGTTTCTAAAAAATGAAAAGAATAAGTTTGAGCTCACCCTAGATTGAAAAAAGAATAGATCAAGAATGATTAGAGAGTGACTACTGACTAGAATTCTTGAGTTTCATTCCTTCAGTTCATATGTGACCCTGAAGAAAACATTTGAACTCCTCTCCATTTAACTATGGCTAGAAATATGATGCAAACTTTGATACAATATATAAAGAAAATAAGTTACTCATCCAGTTTATCAACTACTCTCTTTAAAGGAATACTTTTCAGCTATTCCTGGGGACTTCCATTGTTTCTTAGAAGTATACCAATTTCAGAGAGAAACCGAAAGGACCTATCACTTTTTGTAAAAAGGATTATTATTATTTTTCAAGTTTAACTCCCCCAAACAGTTCTTCTACACCTATGTTGGAAAAGACAGCCATCATCTGATCCTGCTACAGCTCTTATCTCAGAACTCCTACTAGTTTGCACCTCAACACATGGACAGCTGTGTTTACTGTTCTATTGCATCCAAATGAACCTTTCACAGGCTGTTACCTTGATACTGCTCTCCCCACTCAGGAGGCAAACTCCTCAGGACCTTTTAAGATTGTGATGATCTAACCATTTATCTCGTACACTGGAACATTTGAGAAGAAAAAGGGGAGCTAACTAAACGGGAAATCTGAATGTGGGTGTCAGTAGGATCATATGGTCACGTTACTTGAAAGCCATCTGGAACCTTATCTCTTCTGTGAAGGTTTCACCCAAAACGGGGATGCTTGTTTCCTATTTTTGTTGCTGTTGTACCTCTTATGGCAATTAACACATTGCAAATTTACTGTCTGGATACATGCCTATCTCTCCCACTAGAAGGGATCTTTTAGAAAAGGTTCTTAGGCCATAATCATTCTGAATCTTTGTCATACTTCCTTCACAGTTTTTTTCCACCCCAAAATATTTGAGGAACTTCCTCCCCTCATCAGTGTCTGTGCCTCATTACCAGAATAATTCTTGGTGGAGATGGAGAAGTGTATCTCCCTGGACTGAAGATGAAGGAATCACATCAGAAACTGAAATCTCAGGATGCCTGGGTGGCTCAGTCACTTAAGTGTCCGACTCTTGATTTCAGCTCAGGTCATAATCTCACAGTTTGTGAACTCAAGCCCCACATCAGGCTCTAAGCTAACAACACAGAGCCTATTTGGGATTCTCTCTCTTTCTCCCTCTCTCTCTGCCCCTGCCCTGGTTACTCACATGCTTGCTCGCTCACTCTCTCTCTCACTCTCTTTCTTTCTCTCAAAATAAACAAACTTTAAAAAAAAAGATAGAAAGTGAAGTCAAAGCTCTTATGAATTTGAAAATGGCCTTAAGTTGATTCTGAAGAAGATGTGACTAGATAATCATTGACTTAACATATTACATGGAATTAATAAATATTTGTTGATGAATTAATAAAAGGTACCTAGTCTAATAATAAAATTAAATTTATTATGAAAGAAAAAGGTTTACTGATTTCTCTTTTACCTCAGTTTTTTTCATGCCAAAACTAAGTGTCCCCCTCTTTTTTTGTGTTTTTAGTTGTATTTAGTTTTGTTGTTTACATTTAGTTTTGTTGTGGTTTAGACTTATTGTGTTAGTTATGTGACACATACAATTTAAAATTTTTCTGTAGAATAGTTTAAAAATTGATGGGTCTCATTCTAATAGAAACAGATTTCTAAAGCAAAAACAGGAAAAAAAAGAACAGTTTTTGCCCCTTGTATTTCAGGTTTTATAATTAAACAATGTGATTTTGTGGTGGAGCTGTTTTACCCTTTTCTTTAGAATTTTTGAAGGTCAGCATTTACAGCCTTTGCTTTTGTTTTCACTTCTCTTAAGCTGACTTTACCTTTGCTTCTCAAACACAGTACCCCTTTGCTTCTTCAAAGAATTAAAGAGATTTCTCAAAAGGCTTTTTGCTTTTTTTTTCTTTACATGACTAAATCAAATAAAATTTGGTGATACTTTCCTTCTTACAGCTCTCTAATAGCTTTGCATCCACAGAGAAGTTAAGAAAGGTTAATTTATAACATAAGAAAATCAGAGGTTTGGTTAAAACTCCAGTGTCTAAGTTGGATATTCAGACTTTATGGCACATGGTGACCAATGTTTCAAAATAATTATTTAATTTTAGATAAATGTGGAAATTAAGTAACCTTCAAAAGAGTATTCTAAGTCAAAGTCCTTAGTATTAATTTGGGAGGTCCTGTTTTCTCTGACATTGCCACAGATTTGAGGTAGTATATATGTGTGGGGGAGGGGGTAAACAAATATAATTTAAACTGAGACTTAGCATCCTCATTGGTCACATGGATAACAATAGCAACCAACTCAATTTATTATTAAGATAAAGATGAGATTATAAGATACTTAACAGAATTTAGTAGATTTATATATTTGACAAATATCATCAATGTTATCATTTTCCTCATTGTTTTCTTCATTATCCTCATTTTCATATTACCTTTATAACAGTTTATCTTTATTTCTTTATTTATTTTGAGAGAGTGTGTGAGCAGGGGAGGGGCAGAGCAAGAGGGAGACAGACAGAGGAAAATCCCAAGTAGGCTCCCTGCTCTCAGCACAGAGCCCCATGTGAGCTCCGACTCACAAACCATGTAATCATGACCTGAGCTGAAATCAAGAGGCAGACGCCCACCCAACTGAGCTACCCAGGCACCCCTATAACAGTTTATCTTTATCAAATCAATTGATAAACCAAGAAAAAGTCTCCATGTTTAACCAGATGTTCATGTTGTTGGGGGTAAAAGCCCATAAATACATATTCCTTATTTAAGTAATTAATTTATAAATATAATTTATTCTCAAATTGGTTTCCATACCAAACCCAGTGCTCATCCCAACAAGTGACCTCCTCAATGTCCACCACCCACTTTCCCCTCTCCCTTACCCCCATCAACCTCAGTATTTAAGAGTCTCTTATGGTTTGCCTCCCTCCCTCTCTGTAACTTTTTTTCCCCTTCCCCTCCCCAATGGTCTTCTGTTAAGTTTATCAAGATCCACATTGAGTGAAAACATATGGTATCTGTCTTTCTCTGACTTATTTTGCTTAGCATAATACCCTCATTTCCATCCACGTTGCTGCAAATGGCCAGATTTCATTCTTTCTCATTGCTAAGTAGTATTCCTTTGTATATACAAACCACATCTTTATCTGTTTGTCAGTTGACAGATCTTTAGACTCTTTCCATGATTTGACTATCATGTACATGAATTCTTTTTTTAATTTTTAAAATTTTTTAGTGTTTTATTTATTTCTGAGAGAGAGCATGAGCAGAAGAGGGTCAGAGGGAGAGAGAAAGAGAGGGAGATACAGAATCCAAAACAGGCTCCAGGCTCTGAGCTGGCTTTCAGCACAGAGCCTGACGCAGGGCTCGAACCTATGAACCATGAAATCATGACCTGAGCTGAAGTCGGACGCTTAACCAAGTGAGCCACCCAGGCACCCCTCATGTACATGAATTCTTAATTCTTTATCGATGGATTAATTTTCTCATTCATGTTCAACTTGCACATCAGGAGTTGTATCATTATTAATGTTAAATAATTAATATATTGCCGTTCTTGGTAGGTATTTTATTTTCATACCTACCTCTTGTGGCTTTCTTTGTGACTTTAGAGTCATCACTAGATCACTTGTATTTATAATATAGGAAAGCATCGTCTTCTATTACATTTGGCAAGTAGAAGGGTTAGGAAGATCAAGGAATGCCTAGAAACTATGTCTGTCTTTATTATTCACACTCTGTTTCATTTCCACCTTTGTATCTTATGGACAAAATTTGGAACATACATTTTATGAAACAACTACCCCCCACTCTCTTGTCTTTTGTACTGATTTTTAATAAAATAACAAGAAGGACAGTCAACAATTACTAGCTTTAAAATTTTTTTCAGGCAAAAATCAATACCAAATCACATTGGAAATTTTTATCTCTTCTGATTCCCATAGTATGTGATGGTCCCTTATGACAAAATTGTACAAACAGTGGGTACATACAAGGCAGCACCCACAATACTTTGTGTGTATGTGTGTGTGAGTTTATGTGTATATGTGTCTCTGAATGGAGCACTTTGATGTAGGACTCCCATTAAATGCAGCTGCATGAAACAAAATGATCTAAACTATTTTTGCCAAATAATTCCTGGCAAAGATAATATTGTATATCTGCCTCTGACTTGCTTAGCATATTTCTTTAACCAGAGAAGGAATGTTGTTGAAAGGTTCTTTCTAATGAGTTTAGAATATCAGAGATTCCCACATTAGCAGTTACAGGTAGCCCAAGAAGAATTACTGCTTCCTTTACTGGTTAAGTGAAGGCTTAGAATGTCAGTAGCAAGATAATAACTACAATTACATTGAGTCCTCTGCTTAGCATATTCCTATATTGGCTTCTTTCATACTCACAGTTATTCAAAGACAGGGATTAGCAATTTTGTCTCTGTAAAGGCCCAGATAGTAAATATTTTAGATTTTGCAGATTACACCTGGTCTCTAGTGCTGCTGGTACTATTGGTGATCTTTTTCCTCCATCTTCCTCTCCTCCTTCTACTTACCTTTCTTTTTCTTCTAACCTTTTAAAAATTGAGAAACAATTATAGAACACAGATAACGCAAAATCTTACATGGGCCAAATTTGGCCATTGGACTATAGTTGACTGTGCCCTCTCTATGAGATATCTATCACTGTGCCCATGTTACAGATGGAGATGTTACAGATGGAGAAAGGGAACCTCTAAGAGGCTAACCAATATGCTCAGTGCTCCTCAGTTAAGGACACTCCTTTGATTCTCAGCTAGGAATATCAAGTCCAAATATCATCTCCTAATCACCAATTTTAAAAAATCCTGTGCTCAGAGGGATTTGATTAGTTGTGTTGGTATTGTCTTGTTTGTCTCAGAGGAAACCAGTGTGAGATAGTGATGATATAAACAAGGATAATGACAGTCGTTCGACATTTATGTCCATCTGTGGCAGGCACTTTGCTTCATATGTATGGCTTTACACACACACACACACACACACACACACACACACACACCTTACCACACTACTGTGAAGTAGGATTGTTATTGTTTGCTTTTTTACAGAGGAAGAAACTGACACTAAAAGATGAATATGACTAAGGCCACTGAGTTTGTAAGTGATGTAACTACAGGAATACACACAGGTCATGTGTCTCTGAAATCCTGTGTTCTTAAACATGACACGACGCTGCTTCACCATGGAAGCTCATGTGTTCTGGAATATGTGACTTTGATTAGGGTTAGTGAAACCTATCTCAGTCCAGCCAAGACTAACCTTCTTAACAATTTAGTAGCAGTGAGCCAAGGAATGAAACAGAAATAGGCTGCGCACATGTGTGTGTGTGTGTGTGTGTGTGTGTCTGTGTGTCTGTATGTGTATGTGTAATCTTTAAATCGAAGTCTGTACTGTTACTTTACAAATATTTTCATCTGTATGACAATTTCCAGCTTGTATGGATAACTGTAAATGCCTAGTGCCTCTAAATTATGCTAATAGTGCTTCCAAGTCTTTGAACGTAAAGCTAAATTCTAACTTTTTCAAATTCCTTTGATTAAGACTGCAAACATAAAAGTAGGATAAATCTGTCAAAAATGAACAATTTTCACAAAGAGTTCAAATTTTTCAGCTGACAGCATTTTAGCACACAGAGGGGAGTTGTCAAAATTTCACTACAGGCAGTTTTACTCTATACAATGATGTATTTTAGAGTTTATTGAAAAGAATTAGGTGGTAAATTTTACTCTCGTCATCCTAAGAGAATATCCATATCCTTTTATTTCTCTATATGCCAATCTGGTCTTATTATGCTTGGGTCCTTCTTATCTCCGTTTTGTAAGGCTATGCATATAATAATTTTTGTGTGGAATTTTCTGCAACTAGGTGTCTTGGAGTATATATTGATCCTATCAACTAACTGACCATGCTGGCAGGTCCTGCGGGGTTATCTTCGTGAGAGATTTCCCCCAGATCACGTGGGTTGATGAAAGGGAAAGAGAGATTCTGACCTAATTATGGGGAAAATGAGTGTCTCCTTGTGTCTTTTCTTAAAAAGTACAGTTAATTTCACAAATCTTATATATATTTTTGTGAAAACCACCTCTGATTCATTATCTTGCCTCATTCTATCATTATACATATAGAGAAATTTGAACACTGTACCTATAATGAATATACGTGATTTTTTTTTACTCTTCTCTGAAGTGAGTTGAGATACATTTAATTTACTTTGAATGGTATCCAAAGGTCTCATTCTAATCCTCCCATAAATTTTCCTTTTCTAAGTTTTACTGACTTGGAAGCTGAGAGGAAAAATGCCTGATGGGCATCATTTGAGAGTAACAAATGATGAGTAGCTTTTACTTTGAGATCTGTATCATCATACTTTTCCATTGGTAACATTTATTCTGTCAAATCCAGGCCACTACTTTTCATATCTTGGATCCTTCCTTGGGGGCGGGGTGGGGGGTGGGGGGTTGCTGTAGAGGAGGTGTTACCATTTTGTTGCTCTCCATTTCTGAACCTTGTTTCAGGTACCTTTAACATGCTTTACCATTCTTCTCTCTGAGTTAGTGTTACTTGATGTTTTCTGATCTGTCAGCAGGGAAGACAGGAAAATTTAACATTTTATGTTTTTCTTAGCGTGCTGGGCTAGTCTTTGAAGCAGAACTTTAAAAACATAAGCACAGCAGGCCAGCTTCCTGGCTCTGTACTCTAGAGAACAAACCTCTTTGTTGTAAATACCCTGGTCTATACTTTCTCTCTTGCTGCTTGCCTCTGTGGTTCTAGAAGCAAATTTTCACCTGCTAGTTTTCCTTTGAAGTAATTTTAATATCCCTTTTCAGGCACTATAGCCTTTTCTCCTGAAAACAGAAATTCAGTCTTTCCTTTAATGGCATCAACTATTTTCAGTTCCATTACATACAGATAAATAATAGAAATATGGTGTCACGTTATCCAGGCTTTTCACAGTTTATTATAATGATGTGATTGCCATTTATATAATAATTATTTTGCTGGGGAAAGTAAGATTGATAAAAGTACATCAGTAGATGTTTGGTAGAATAGATATTAATTCTTCTTTAAATGTTTGGTGAAAGAGTATTTTTAAAAGAATCTACTTTAAATAAATACACTAAATTAAAGTCTACATTTGGGGAATTTGTATGTGTGTCCTTTGGTAAAGATCTTTTCAGACCCCATGAATGTCTTCTGTGAGAAATCAGCAGGCTGAGTGAGTTAATGGAGTTATCAAATTTGTAACATTTTTCAATTAAACAAAATTAGTTGCACTCTGAATGCATCTCCAGTTTTGAAAGAAAATTTCCCAGAGCTTTACTCTTTGCCTTGTTTATGATTAGAAGTATACCAACTTTAATAGTCATCTTAATTTCAGGTCATTAATAGGAAATTTCACCAAAAATGAATTGAGTTCTTATAGTGTCTGAAACTTCCAAGTTGGTCCTAGGATGAAAGAGAAGACATGGAAACTGTAGTTCCTATGCTTCCAACCCTCATAGACTTTTATATCTGAATTATCCTCTCTAAAGTCTTCACTAAATGTGTACATGTAGAGGCTCCTGGGTGGGTCAGTTGGTTAAGCATATGACTCTTAATTTTGGCTCAGGTCATGGTCTTAAGGTTCGTAGGATCAAGCCCCATGTCAGTCTCTGTGCTGACAGTATGGAGCCTGTTTGGGATTCTCTCTCTCTCTCTCTCTCTCTCCTTTCTGCCTCTCCTCCACTTGCACTCTCTCTTGCTTTCAAAATAAATAAGCTTAAAATAATAAAAATTTTTTTAAAAATGTGTACATTTAGATTGCTGTTCCAGTTAAGGCCGATTGGAAAAGTGAAAGGATGTTTCCTTTTTGTTGCTTATAAAATTATAGCAAATGTTAAAATAGGTTTAAGAAATCCTAGAATAATTTGAAAGTAGCCTAGGTATTTGTGCACATATATGTGAATATAAATATAATTATAAATGTACACACATACTTCCCATTTACATTTGTTCATGTGGTACACAATTTCTGGAGAACACACATTTTTAACCATCATATAAATGTTCATAATAGAGAAAATGAGTAGAAAACCTATTTTACTCGTTTTGTTTTCTTGGAATTTGATACATAAGCTGCATATTGAAAAAGTGAAATAATTAGTATCTTCTTCTGACATTGTTTTGATAGGTGAATTGAATTATAAGTAAAAATATAGTTTCAGGAAATTCATAGACTGTGCCCTTTATGTAATTTTTAACCATAAATAAAATATCCAAAGAAATCCCACCACCTCATCTTTTTGTTCGCTCTCTTCAAAAGCACTCTGTAATATGGTGAATCATATTTCCAAATATTACAAGAGACTTAGGAGAGTAAACATAATAAATGACTTTAGCTTACAGAGTTCTAGCATCCTCCTTGTGATCATGCCTCTGCCAGCCATTTATTTGCAATCATTAAGTTATTACATTGACTTATGAAATGTTCTACTTCTGATTAAAAGAATATCATGTAAACTGTACCATTGGTGACATTTTAGATCATGATGCATTCTTAATTATGCAATGTAGGGATCAATATGCATTTAAAAATTATGGTTAAACAATTGAAGTTCTAAAATACCTTTTAGAAGAGGCTTAACAAAATGCAGAATATCAGTGTGCTTTAATAGGCAATAATTCAAATAAATAAATATATGATATATGATCATGTGAGTGTGAATGTATATGTGTGTGTGTTATAAAGATAGTGAATAACTTCAGAAAGATATACAAAATACTGCAAAGAGATATTGAGAGCTATTGCCTGTGGGAAGTCATCAAGTGGGTTAGATGCTATCATTTGTCCCAGTTGAATATGTGTCATGTACATATAATATCTATTCAAATAATGAGCATGTTAATAACAGGAGTCTTTAGAAATAAAATATATGCCAGTTCATAAGTTGGTATATTTGAACAAATTATCACAAACTTTGAAGCTTTAACAATGCAAATTTATCATCTTACATTTTTCTAGAACAAAAGTTCCATATGAGTCTCACCAGGCTAAAATCAGTTCTCTCTGTAGACTCTGGGAAGGATCCTTGTCTGTTTAAGGTTCTAGAAACACCCATCATTCTTTGGTTCTGGTCCACATCCTCTGTCTTCTAAGCCATCAGTGGCTTGGCTTGGCTCTCTTGCAATATATCACTCTTACTCCTCTGCCTCCCTTTTCCGCTTTCAAGAACTAACATGGTTAGATAGGATAATCTCCCATTTCAACCTTAATCATGTCAGCAAAATCCCATATGGCACTTAACACAGTCACAGATTCTTAGGATTAAGTAGTGGACATCTTTAGGGAGACCATTATTCTACCCAACATAAGCTATAAGCAAAGTATCTGAAGTGAGTGTAATTCAGATATTCAGAATTAAATCAGAGTTACTCTGTCAGTGAAGGAGGCTTAGGAACAGCCTTTTGTATGTCCTTCATTAATTGACCACCTGGAATTATTGATCCCTAAGTTTTTGCTAACATCACAGTTCTGCTGATTAGGTTTGCCTACATTACTCAAAATCTTTTCTAATGTAGTTTATCATAGCTTCCTACCCTGAACACACCTACCCTCGATTCTATAGACCTGAATATTAACTGCTTGGATAGCAAAATATTTTCTTCTTACTTTGCTATATGCAAACATGACCTCAATACAATGGTGATTAAAAAAAATAGCAAACATATGAGTGTGGGTATGATTGGAGGGGAGAGGATTGAAGTCCACATAAACTCTTTTTTCCAGCTTTTGAAAATCAGAGTTATTCAAAGAGATCTGTATTACTGATCTCTAACCCTGTTTAAGGCTTCCTTTAAAAAAAAATAAAAGAAAAAGCCAGGAAAGGGCTAATATAGCTACCCTCCTGTTAAGGAGAATGTAATGTTTTGCTCATCATCTGACAAAAGTAATTTTATAATCCTGATTATTCTGTGATTTAGTCTTTTAGTAATATCAACACTTAAATTTATGTGCTCTAGAAATAGAGAACTAAAAATTTCTAATGTTTCAGAAATTATATTATATTTGTCTTCTCTTTCCACCCCCATTGGTATATTTATAGGATGTGAAGGCAGTGAGTTATAGAGTAAGAACATGGTTTCTGGATTTGAAACCTGATTCCCACACACACTATTGTGTAACCTTTGAAAATACACTTAACCTTACTGAGCTTTAGATTTCACATTTTTAAAACAGGAAACAATATTTGGCTCACATGGTGCTTTGTAGTAGCAGGCCCTTAGAAACTAACCATTTTTATCAATAAGATCTTCAGTTTCTAATGTATTCACTCCTATTATTTTTGGAGGATTATAAAAACCTAGAAATTCAGGGAAGATAAATGCCCTGATTTCTTTTACTTTTTCTTACTTTCTTTTTTTTTTTTTTTTTTAGTTTACTGTTATAATGCTTGCTACAATGGGTTTTTGAGGCTTCATGGAATAATTATTGAAGTGGTGCCTCCAGAATTCAGTGTTTGTCATTTAACTACCAAATCTATTTTTCATGTTTGTGAAAGAGAGAAATGTATCTGCTTCATTTTAGAAAATACATTCCCTTTTATATCTGTGAGCTCCTGAAATTCATCATTAATATAAAGCATTCCTCAGACCAACACAATTTCAACACTAGGACCAATGAGATATTTTGCAGGGTAACAGAATTAATTTCTTTCAGATCATGGATTTTGATAGTTGCTTAATCTGACATTAAATTGATTTTTTAATACTATAGCTTCTTAAAACTTAGGTATCATCATGGTCTTATGCTTATTTTAGAATCTATACTTTATAGATACATACTCAAATAATGTACAAGTGAAATTATGTGATGTCTGGGATTTGCTTCAAAACATTCTGGGATGAGGAAGGGGACATTGAGGGACAGAGATGAAACCTTTTGGTCAACCTGAATTGACCTTTGTTAAGGCTGGGTAATAGGGATATATTATCTAGTTTTTTGGGGAGGTCATTTCTGAAAATTTTCATTATTTTTAATCATCTTTTTTTGCCTGTTTCTACCTGTTTTTCCCTGTCCCCTATTCCTCTAAATCATATGATCTGTAAGCATCCACTCGTAATGTTCCTTCCACTTCTTCACGCCTACCATTGTAACCTCCAGGTTCTGTTCTTCCCTATATCAGTTACCTCAGTTAGATGCTGTTGTGCTCTTCTCTGTCATCTCTATCAATGTATCATACTTCACTATGGTTGTTTAACGCACATCGAAACCAAAATGTCTTCATGGAGGGATATTGTCTTGCTTATATGTATTGTTAAGATTGGCCACCAAAGGAAGTGAGTACTGAAAAATTATTTGCTGGATGGAATGCACACATGTACACACAAACAAGAATGTTACTTTTGCTTCAAATTACTCCACCTGTTTTCTGTGTGCAAGTAATATCCACCGAGGAGAAGGCCATCAGTGGCCTTCGTGCCCCCATCAATGACTTTATATCTTCAATAAGTCAAGCATGTAGTTGTTTCTTTGCTACCTCATATTTTACTAAATTCACTGAAAATAAGTATGAATAATAAGATGTAGGGGAAAAGGAAGCCAGCGTGAAAAGATAAGTATCAAATTGGCAACATTACAGCTCTTTTCTGTGATGATTACTTTTGATTGGTGTTTACATCTTTACCTTAAAGCTGGCTTTATAAATGCCAGATGGTTATAGTCAGACTGGGATTTGAAGACAGAAAAAGCAAGCTGTTATAATGCTAGGCACACCCAATTCTCCATCAGCACAAACAACATATTGACCTCTGTTAGTTTTTATCAGTAGCTGAGATTATTTTCAACAAGAAACTCAACTTTTTTTTTCTTTGAGAAGGAGACTTCACTATTTTCAGAGTCCTTGAAAAACTAAGAAAAATCCCATATGCCATTCTTAAATATAGTTTAGTAAATGGATTCCCACATTCCACATTCCATTATCGTAGGACAGGGAAGTTCAGAGACGTAACTTGCTATCGTCTTAAAAGTTGTAAAAGGAAAATGATAATATTACTTAAAACCCTACGAGCAAAAATGTGGGATCTGTTTTATTTTTTTTAAGGATGGCTAATGTCATGCCTTTAGAGGAAGTAATCAAGATTAGCATTTGAAAATTTAAAGCAAACAAACAAAAGGCATGAAATCTGCCTAGAGGGCCATAAACTACTAAACTTGTTTGCAGCACTATATAAAAAATGAAAAAATTTGAATTGAAAGATGATGTAACTGGAGAAACCAATGGGGACTTTATGGTGGTAAATATAATTTTGCTTTAGGAAGAAAGTTGTGTTCATTTCCAAATTATCTCCATATTTTATTTATATCTTCTTTTCCTCTTTGGTCATTGGTGATAGTATTAATATGTTTATGAATATGTGTAAAATTTGAAATACAAAAACATGAGGAAAAAACATCTGATACAGTACATTGTCTTCCTTTATTCTTAATTATTAATATTAGATTTGGGCCCTTATCTGCACTTTTACCTTTTCACAGTTTCTTATCAGAATTAGGTATTATCACATGTCTTCTCTTGAACTCTTCAAATACTATTCATGGAAATCACATTAGGCCTTCCCCAATCATCTGTTTAAAATTGTAACCTGCCTCTCCTAGTACAGATCCCCTTTCATGTGCTCTAATTTGTTTCCATTGCGTCATCTTGTAAATACAATATCATTGGTGTATTGATTGTATTAACTGCTTACTGTCTGTCTCCCCTTACATAAGACTGTGCATTATCATTTATTTTGCTGTGTAATATATGCCAAGCATCTAGATAGGTATTTGTCATGTATTAGGTACTCAACTAATATTGGTTGATAAATTAATAAATTAAATAATGAATTTGTAATAATAATAATAATGATAGCTAAAAATTTTAGGTACTTACTATGTACCAAGCACTGTTCTAATTACTACATACGCATAAGTTCATTTAACCTTAAAAACACCCCTATAAGTAAGTGCTATTATATTAAATTTTCCTCAGTATACAAATGAGGAAATTGAAGCACATAGAAGTTAAACAACTTGATAGTTGCTGGCTAATTAGTTATATGGCTAATGGTTAAAAAGTGCATAGGAGCACATGTACCCCAATGTTCATAGCAGCACTTTCCACAATAGCTAAAACATGGAAAGAGCCTAAGTGTNGTTCCCAGGACATGATCTTATCTTTTATACTAAACAGCCTTTGGGGCGCCTGGGTGGCTCAGTAGGTTAAATGCCTGACTTCAGCTCAGGTCATGATATGGTTCGTGGGTTTGAGCCCCGTGTCAGGCTCCGTGCTGACAGCTCAGAGCCTGCACCTGCTTCAGATTCTGTGTCTCCCTCTCTCTCTGCCCTTTCTCCACNAATATATCCTTACAGGGGAAGAATGTATGTATTTTCATAATAAATAGTTTTCAATCTTTTTAATGTCTTAACACATCTGAAAGATTATGCCCCATACACCTTAAAAATAATGGCCTACTACATAAAGCTTCAGAGTTAAAAGAGAATGAGGGTATGTTTATTTATTCTGCAGGCTAGCTGTAAAGCATCCACTTTCTTACTGTCCTCTGACATCACTCTTGACAACTACCACCTTGATTTGACTTTTGAAAGTCATCAATTTCTCAAGATGTCAGTTTCCTCATTCTAAAATGTGGGTTGGGACTATAAGCTATCAAATGGCTTTCTCCCTCTAAATTCTAAGGTTCTAAAAATGTATTTCTGTACTCTGATGTGTAAGTGAAGTACTGACAATAGAAAGAATAAAAAAAAGCTTTTTCTTCTACCTAATGCTAGTCAAGGCTTTCCTATATTTAAACTTTTGTAGAAATTAAACAGGATTCCTCAATAAAATAGAAATTAGATGAAAGCTGAAAAAGAGATGGAAAATAAAACATTAATGTCTTTTCCAGAATCCATAATGGTCTTTGTGTTTTTGCTATAATGGTGGGTTCTGTTGACCAGCACCCTTAAAATTTCTGTATTTCTCGTATACCTGTCACTTGATAGTCCACACATTTTCATTTTAGAATGAGCTGTTTTGTTTTGTTTTGTCTTATTTTGGCTGTATCATTTTATCCCTACTTTTGCAATGTGGGTGAACTATACAACTTCAGACCCAAATCCTGTTTTATCTTTCTATATCCATTTGGGGAGATTGTTTCCTTCCCAAGTTTTGTAATTGTCTTAAATATTTCAAAATCTCATCAACCCTGACTTAACTACACTACCGCCTTAAAAAATAAGTAAAAAGAAAGAAAACAACCTGAAAAATATTTCTATGATATTGGAGACCTCATGCACTATTAATGAAAAGTAAAAGGGTCCAGCTTCTTTGGAAATAAGACTAGCAGTTTTTCAAAACTTTACACATAGATTTACTATATAACCCACCAATTCCACTTCTAGGTATATTTGTCTTTCTCTGACTGACTAATTTCGGATAGCACTGCTATAAACATTGGGGTGCATATGCCCCTTCAAAACAGCACAACTGTATCCCTTGGATAAATACCTAGTAGTGCAATTGCTGGGTCTTAGGGTAGTTCTATTTTTAATTTTTTGAGGAATCTCTGTACTGTTTTCCAGAGTGTCTGCACCACTGTGCATTCCCACCAGCAGTGCAAAAGTGATCCTCTTTGTCTGCATCCTTGCCAACATCTGTTGTTGCCTGAGTTGTTAATGTTAGCCATTCTGATAGGTGTGAGGTGGTATCTCACTGTGATTGTGATTTGTATTTCTGTGATGATGAATGATGTTGAGCATGCTTTCATGTGTCTGTTAGCCATCTGGATGTCTTCTTTGGGAAGTGTCTATTCATATCTTTTGCCCATTTCTTCACTGGATTGCTTGTTTTTTGGGTGTTGAGTTTGATAAGTTCTTTATAAATTTTGGATACTAACCCTTTATCTGATTTGTCCTTTGCAAATATCTTCTCCCATTCCATTGGTTGCCTTTTAGTTTTGCTGATTCTTTTCTTCACCTTGCAGGAGCTTTTTATCTTCATGACATCCCACTAGTTCATTTTTGCTTTTGTTTCCCTTGCTTCCAGAGATGTGTTGGGTAAGAAGTTGCTATGGGCGAGGTCATAGTATTTGCTGCCTGCTTTCTCCTCTAGAATTTTGATGGCTTCCTGTCTTAGGTCTATGCCTTTCATCCATTTTATTTTTGTGGATAGTGTAAGAAAGTGGTTCAGGTTCAATCTTCTGCATATCACTGTCCAGTTTTCCCAACACCACTTGCTAAAGAGACTGTCTTTATTCCACTAGATATTCTTTACTTGTTTGTCAAAGATTAGTTGGCCATACATTTATGGGTCCATTTCTGGGTTCTCTATTCTGTTCTCTTGATCTCAGCATCTGTTTTTGTGCCAGTATCATACTCTCTTGATGATTACAGCTTTGTATTACATCCTGAAGTCTAGAATTGTGATGCCTCCAGCTTTGGTTTTCTTTTCAGAATTACTTTGGCTATTTGGGCTATTTTCTTCTTCCATACCAATTTTAAGATTGTTTTCTCTAACTCTGTGAAGAATGTTGGATTGGGATGCATTGAATATGTAGATTGCTTTGGGTAGTATCGACATTTTAACAATATTGTACTTCCAATCTATGAGCATGGAATATTTCCCCATCTAGTTTGTGTCTTCTTCAGTTTCTTTAAGAGCTTTCTATAGTTTTCAGTGTATAGATTTTTTTTTTTACCTCTTTGGTTAGGTTTATTCCTTGGTATTTTATGGTTTTTGGTGTAATTGTAAATGGAATCGATTCCTTGATTTCTCTTTCTGCTGCTTCATTATTGGTGTATAGAAATGAAACTGATTTCTGTGCATTGATTTTATATCCTACAACTTTACTGAATTCATGGATCAGATCTAGCAGTTTTTTTGGTGGAATCTTTTGGGTTTTCCATGTAGAGTATCATGTCATCTGTGAAGAGTGAAAGTTTAACGTCCTTCTGGTCAGTGTGGATGTCCTTTATTCCTTTGTGTTGTCTGATTGCTGAGGCTAAGACTTCCAATACTGTGTTGAAGAACAATGACAAGAATGCAGATTCCTGTCGTGTTCCTGACCTCAGGGGGAAGGCTCTCAGTATCTCCCCATTCAGGATGATATTAGCGTTGGATATTTTACATATGAGTTTTATGATCTTGAAATATGATCCTTCTATCCCTACTTTCTTGAGAATTTTTATCAAGAAAGGATGCTATATTTTGTCACATGCTTTCTCTGCATCTATTGAGAGGATCGTGTGGTTCTTGTCCTTTCTTTTATTAATGTGATATATCATACTGATTGATATGCAGATATTTAACCAATCCTCCATCCCAGGTATAAATCCCACTTGATGGTGGTGAATAATTACTTTATGTATCATTGGATTGGTTGGCTAGTATCTTGTTGAGAATTTTTGCATCCATGTTCATCAGGGAAATTTGTCTGTAGTTTTCCTTCTTAGTGGCGTCTTTGTCTGGTTTTGGAATCAAAACCATCTGGTAATTACCATCTGGTAATGCTGGCCTCATAGAATGAGTTTGGAAGTTTTCCTTCTATTTATTTATTTATTTATTTTTTTTTTTTGAACAGCTTTAAAGGAATAGGTGTTAACTCTTCTTTAAATGTTTGCTAGAGTTCCCCTGGTAAGCCATCTGGTCCTGGACTCTTGTTTTTGGGGGATATTTTTTATTATCACATTTTTGGTTGAATATTATTTGCCATACTGTCTAGGAGAAAGACATATGGAAGTTATTTATGGTTTTAACCACAGCTTATTATTATTACTATTATTTGACAGTAATTCTTAATGAGGAGATAGATTTTTGATAGTCATTGGGTTGTTGTTTTTTTTCTTTTTTTTACAAACTGTAACTCCATGTTCTGTAATGTTGTCCCTGATGAGGAGCACTTACCTCTCTGAGAGGCATTGCCTTAGTTAAGCACAGATTAGAATAGGTGTTATAACTTTTTATGTGTATTTGTAGAGACAAATACATGAGTACCACTGATCTAAGGTGAAGCAGACATCTTTCTTTCAGTATTTTATTTATGTAGTTAATCAACAGCTACCTCCATAATTTCTAGTTTTTATTCTATGGATCACAAATCTCAATCACCAAATTGAAGTCTAACGCTGCATTTCTGCCATTCCTCTAAGGCTGAGAGCCCCTGTTAATTCCTGCCACTGTGGCTCTCCCTGCCACACCACAGCCTACATTTTGGTGTAGTTCTCATTGGAGAGAGAATGGAAATTACAGCAAAGCAAGTTCAGGACGTGACTGTCAATTCCCTCATCACATTCTGCTGCCTCTTTGATATCCCAAACCCCTTAGGGACATACACACTGTGATCTCATGCTACCTAAAGTATCCCTGTTGAGCATTCTTGAAGTTACATGCTTATCCCAAGAACAGAGGCAAATGTGACATTTAAAGGGACTTTTTACTTCAAACTGAATGTAAGGGTGACAGTTGCACAGCAGTTACTTGTCAGAGTTTAATGACTAAAATCTATACACTTTTTCCCCCCAGGTTTGGTATACTGAGACCTTCTTTGAGAAAAATATTCTGATATACTTGAAAACACTTCAGATTTGGAGTCAAAATGCTACTCGCCTTACAATTTACTAGCCGTAATGTGCTTGAGCAAGTTATTCATCTCCTCTGCTTGTTTCTTTGATTTTAAAATATGAATATATTGACATAGTACCTACCTTTAAATTCCCATAGTGACATCATTGTAGAAATGGAGATGATGTCTGTATGAATGCATAATAATTATTATATGTGGTAATAGTCATGTTCCTTGCTTATACATGAAATCAATATTATTTTATATACTGAGATTATTTTGAACCAACATAAAGTAAAAGATTTTTTAGTTTCATTTACATGACCAATAGTTTCAACCCAGTTCATTTGTAATGACAGAGGACCTTAAAAATAACAATGATTTTGCAATCAGGTGTGCAACGTAGGTAAACATTAGGCATTTTTATAATTAAAATAATGCAAAGTTTTTAATAAGCTGTATTACACATGGACTGCTAACGGTGCACAATCACTGTCTTACTTCTTTTATAATCGTGCTTTTAGTATTCCATTGAAACATGGCCAGTGAATGCACAATATTCTTAGTTACCATTATGAGGGGCTCTGTATATTACAACGTCTCCACTGTGTCTGCCGTTAGCTGGAAAAATGCTGGGAGGAACAGCAGCTACTATCAACAGGGAGCCATATTAATTATTTGAAATGTGCCTCATAAGAGGAATCAGCAGAGTTTATTACAAGTCGAATATTACTTGAAACGGGAAGGTTACTCTAACTGTTATCATAATCTATGTATCATTAACTTTCCTTGTTTAGGAAAAGAGATTAACAACCCTGTAAATTGCTATAGTAAATGTGTAAAATATAACTGCATATCCCCATTGTAGAAAGAAAGTGGTGGGTCTTCCACTTCTACCCAAACCTTTTTTTAGAAAGAGATTTAAAAACTAGCTTTAGAAATTGGACTGACTCTGTGATCGTGCTTTCTTGCCTCAAAATTCTAATTGCTTACAGAATCATCAGTATGCAACGTGTAGCCTATGAACATTAGAAAAATTTTTAGTTTTTAAACTAGCAACTTTTTCAATCATCTTGACCTTCAAATCAACACCTTAACTGATAAGACAGAAAGTATATTACAAATATGTGTGTGAGCTGGCAGAATATTTTACAAGGACTAGAAAATGAATTCATCTGCCTACTTTTTTTAAAATGTTATTCTATTATTTTTGAGAGACAGAAAAAGACAAGGCATGAGCAAAGGTGGGGTAGAGAGAGAGGAAGACATAGCAGCAGGCTCCAGTCTCTGAGCTGTCATCACAGCTGGATGTGGGGCTAGAACCCACAAACTGTGAGGTCATTACCTGAGCCGAAGTCAGACGCTCAACTGACTGAGCCACCAGGTGTGGTGTCTCCTTTTTATATTGTGGCTAGTTATTGTTTTTCCATAAAACACACTTAGCAGGAAGGGGTAGTTTTCTATTCAAATAATAGAAGTAAATTATGAAAAATAAAATACAAATTAACCAGTTATAAAGTTATCTAAGTAAGTGCTACCCGAGTGTTATTTGACATTGATGCCAGTCTGCACACTGTATATTACTGGTATGAAATTAAATAAGTGCATAAATTGAGAGTAAGTGTTTAGAAACACTTAGGGCAAATTCCTAGATTACTTATTGTCTATTTAATTTAATAATAAAAAATGTGGACTTGTTTATTTGTGTCTTTTTATTCTTCCATTTCATTATTTTTTTGGAAATCATTTTCACTGTAGTTTTAGAAGTGCCATTCCACAATGAATTTGTAATCAATAATTTAAAAAAATAGGTAGTTTAAGAAGGACTGATTTAATCGGTTGATGTTTGGATGATGCAGACTGCTCCTGTGTTTGAATGAATCTGTCGACACAGTTTAATGATAGTTAATTCTGTGCGAAGAAATAATGTGATATCATAAAAACCAAAAAAATATATTAAAAGGTATAACTGCTATTTCTTCCTAACACTTATTTTTGGGTCAACAGGGCAGGCACATCATGGACAGGTATCATACATCTCTCCACCAATTCACCTTGACTCTGAGCTAGAAAGACCCCCTGTTAGAGGTGAGTTGTTTTATTATTATTATTATTATTATTATTATTAATATGATTATTTAAAGNGCATATCTTATTCATAAATAAAATATGAAATACTGTTCAGAGAAGTATTCTTAAAGCAAAATAAGAAATAGAGATACATTGTGATTCAACTAGTAGAGGACTAGTTGAAAACCAATCAGATTTAGAGATTACCAGATAACCATTACTTTTTTATTTTTTACTGAAACTTTCTTCTATTATCTCTTTTTTAAAGAAATTAAGATGCCTTAACCCAGGTCATATTGACATTTACTTCCTTGCAAAATGATATTTTATATTTTATTATTTTTTTAAATGATTTTAGCATTATTATGATCATTTAGTTTTTAAAATATATAAATTAAAATTGTGTTTTTTTAAATTGATACCATTTGTTTAAGGATTTTAAAAATAACTAACCATACAAAATAAGAATTAAAAGTAACATTCATTTTCCCATAATCTAAATAGATTTTTTCTGCTTTTAAGCAAATATTATTAATTATTTTCAAAATGTATTATAATGTTCAAGGTTGATGAGATTGATATAGATATGTTTGTGTTTTTATAAATACCAAATATTCTAAGTCTAATTTTTTTTCAGATTTAAGTGATGCAGGATATTCCCTTATACCTTTAACAATATCAATCACTTGATACAATAAAAGTCATTAGGTCTGCTTTTATGAGCATGTTTTATATACATGCGTTTTCCTCTGCCAGGAATCTCTTACATTTTTTTTTTCTGCCCAGTTAGTTTCTACCAGTGTTTGAAGGCTCTGCTTTATCTTCAGTTCCTCTGTAAAGTCTTCCCTGGCTATGCACTAGGGAGGAGGAAAGTGCATGTATCTGTTCTCCAAATGCCCCCAATGCTTGCCTCCATTATTACATTTAAGATATCTGTGTGTTATTTTTCAGCATGCATATTTCCCTTTCTCTTCTGTCAAGGTCTTCAAGGACAGAGACTGTCATAATTATTATTTCTCCTCCAGCCACTGCTATATGTTTGGGATGTAGTGGGAAGTCATACATTGATTTCTAAGTAACTGAAAGTCAAGGTGACAACCTAGGTTCTGAACGATGCATCCACCTTTTTTCAAGAAGAAAAGGAAGCAGGGATGACAATGGAATTCCATGAAATGGGAGCAGAATGAACCAAAACATAAAACTGTGAATGTTCTGACATTTTTAAGGAAATGTGCTTGGTGCACAATAAAATGGGACAGTTCTCAAGGAAGAGACTGGGAAGATGTGAGAAGTCAGATTGGGAAGGATTCTGTATCAGATGGCAAGAAGGTTATATGGGGGAAAAAAAGGTTACAAAATACTTTTTTTAATATTTTATTCATTTTTGAGAGAGAGATAGAGACAGCATGAGTAGGGGAGGGTCAGAGAGAGAAGGAGACACAGAATCCTAAGACAGGCAGCAGGCTCTGAGCCAGCCGTCAGCACAGAGCCCAACGCAGGGTTCGAACCCAGGAACTGTGAGATCATGACTTGAGCCGAAGTCAGACGCTTAACCAAATGAGTCACTCAGGCGCTCCAAAATACTTTTTTTTTTGTTTTTTAAAGTTCATTGATTTATTTAGAGACAGAGAGAGTGAGCGGGGGAGGGACAGAGAGAGAGGGAGAGAGAGAATCCCAAGCAGCCTACACGCTCTCAGCGCAGAGCCCGAAGGTGGCTCCAACCCATGAACTGTGAGATCATGAACGTAGCTGAAACCAAGAGTCAAACACTTAACTGACTGAGCCACCCAGGTGCCCTGAAATACTTTTAAGTTTTAAATTTTTTTTCTAAAATAAAGTAAAAATAAAATTTGTTTTTCTAACTTAGCGAGGTTTTACATTATAACACTATGTTTTTGATATAAGAAAAAGATCTCTGAAGCCAGTGTAGATGAGGAGAGATTAACAGAGGAAGGCGGTTTCAGTCATCAGGATAAAGATTACTGGGAAATTAGAAGTGTGTCTGCTACTATGGCCAAGTCTGAGAAATCTGTTGAAGAGAGACAGCATTTAACTTAATAGACGTAGGGAAAAGGAGCAGAAATGCCTCTGAAGTTTCTATATGGATTAACTGCTTGGATTCTTATGACATAATCCTTCATCATCAGGAATAGATGAATTTTAAATCAGTGCATTGTTTTAGACATGTTAATCCTTAGTAGAATATTGTCCCTACCAAAGATGGAGGTCCATTTATGCAAGTTGGTGACTTTAATATAATTCATTTCTTCTGACATCCCGGTCTGATTTGGGAAGAGTGTGGTAAAGTCAGGGATAGGGTAGTCTAACAGTACACCCCAAAATTTAGTGGCTTAAATCAGGAAACATTTATTATAGTTCGCAGACTCTAGTTGAGTTGTGTGTGTACTAACTTGGCTGAAGTTAGATGTTTAGGAGTTAGCAAGCTGGTTGGTTTTGTAGAGGAAGGAACTCAGTCGCATGCTTGGTCGTCACTGGGATGATGGCCATATGGCTGTCATCTTCAAGCAGTCTAGCACAGGCTCATTCTCATTGTGACAGAATTCCCAATAATGGGTAGTCAAGTCCCAAAGTTCAGGTATTTTTCAAGACTCTGCTTGTATCATGTTTGTTATGCCTTATAGGCCAAAGTAAGTCACATAGCTTACCCTAGATGTAACAGGGGAGAAAAAGACTCTTTTTTTTTTTTTTAATTTCTTTAATGGCTATTTATTATTTTGACACAGAGAGAGCACGATCAGGAGAGGGGCAGAGAGAGAGAGAGACACAGAATCTGAGGCAGGCTCCAGGCTCTGAGCTGCCAGCACAGCCCGATGTAGGGGTTGAACTCACTGACTGCAAGATCATGACCTGAGTTGAAATTGGACACTTAACCAACTGAGCCACCCAGGCACCCCACCATCTTTTGATTTGGGAACCATAATCCAAAGGATCATGGATATTGAGAAAAGGGTTTTCAGACTACCATAGCAAAACAGAAAAGGATAAAATTAATTTAGAATGAAATAAGACAAAAATTGATAAAATGAAGGGATTTAGAGCCAATTAACTTAAACTTAAGAGTCCCAGACATTTTTATCATTAGTTTCCTCAACTACTACTTATCTCCTCAGAAATAAAAACTTTTCAGTGTCTTTGTGAGGATTAGGAACAATATAGAATAGAATTGCTCATCCAGTAGGTCCTAGATAAAAATGTGGTTATCACCATGTATTTTGGCGGTCACTTCTGTAGCATATGGGAGGAAATTGGACTTTGAAGCCAGGCAAACCTGTATGACCTTAGGCAGCTTCTGTCTGTATTCTGTAAAACAAGGATAATAATGTTACCTGAGCCAAGTTCATTAGGATAATTATGTAATATATTAAGTATCAAGTTCATGGCAAATACGTAAACTAGACCCGGAAGAGTTAGAAGGCAAGTAGGCATTATTAAAAGCTTTCCTTTACATTGGCATCATCTTGAGGTGCCTGCATCTGACTCCTGATTTCAGCTCAGGTCATATCTCACAGTTTTTGTGCTCAAAACCTACATGGGGCTCTGCACTGTCTGCACAGAGCCTACTTGAGATTCTGTTTCTCCCTCTCTCTCTGTCTCCCTGACTGTCTGTTTCCCTCTCTCAAAATAAGCTAAATAAACTTTAAAAAATAAAATAAAATAAAATGGCATCATCTTGGTCAAAGTAGTGAGGGTATTGACCTGGTAAATAATGAATTGCTAGAAACCAACAGTCATCTCTGCTGATACTTCCCTCAAATCTCACTCTTAGAATGACTATCTTGATAACCGCTGGTTCTCATAGCATTCTTTCCTTGCAGTGACCCGGAGTCATTCCTAAATTATTCTGTGATTAATATAATTGCAGTTAAGAGTTACTAGCTCATGTGCCATAAAGTACTGCAATATTCAAAAAAAGAACACTTAAGTAGGTAAATAAAGAGGTTTGTATAAATCACCATAACACTGAAAAAAAATCTTGGGCTTTTTTTTTCTTAAAACTATCTAATAATTCATTTAAAAACAAATATTAATAATCGGATAGAGTCGATATACTAACCCCATTACTTTGGAACTACAAAGTATTTCCCTTCGACTTTGAACCATCACCTTCTTCATTTGCCTTTTTTTATGTTCTGTTTACTTCTGAGAGAGAGAGACAGCATGAACAGGGGAAGGTCAGAGAGAGAGGAAGATACAGATTCTGAAACAGGCTCCAGGCTCTGAGCTAGCTGTCAGCACAGAGCCCAACGCGGGGCTCGGACCCACGAACCGTGAGATCATGACCTGAGCGAAAGTTGGACACTTAACTGACTGAGTCACCCAGGCGCCCCTTCATTTGCCTTTTTTAATTAACTGTATACTCCTACTTATATGTAGTCAAATTATATAAATGAACTCTAGATATTTCTATTACTGTCTATATCTAATACAGAGAGAATTTCTCAAGTAAATTCTAAGTTTTTATAAGAATTTACACAATAAGATATCAGGTTCTTTAAATAATATGGAATTCTAGCTCCAATACTTGGATTTTTTGTGTGAGATATGTAACAGTATCCTTTGAAGTACCTAAAAACTGACATAAGCTAACCATTTTGCTTTTCTTTTTCTATTTTTCTACTACAATAATTGTATACATATTTAGAGTATGAGACAGTTTTGTTGACATTTCTTTCTAAGTTTCTCTATATTCTCTCTCTATCTCTATATATTGTTATTCCCCCTTCCTGTACCAATTTCCACTAGTCCACATGCATTTTGATGTTTTAGGAATTATTGCTTTATATATTAATTCCTTATGTGTTTTGTAGGCTTATATTTTTATAGGAAACTCATATTTAATTTTCTGACATTCATCAAACTAGCAATACAAAACAGTGATGTTTAAAATGTTATTAATATGGTTACCAATATTAACACAAGGGACTTTTTTATAGAAAATATTAACCATCTCTCAGAAACACATCAGATTGCTTGGGATATTTTGCCATTTTATTCTGTTCTCATCTGAAATATTTTGGATTAGTTGGTACATTTTTATGTATATATAGTGATTGTGCTTAGAGTATTTGAGATAGTGAGCTAATGATTGGTAACTTTGGAATTGTGTTGTAAAATTCTATTCTGAAAAAATAATTAAATAATTATATCTCAGGGGTGCCTTGGTGGCTCAGTCAGTTATGCATCCAACTCTCGATGTCGATTCATTTCATGATCGCATGCTTAGTGAAACCGAGCCCCACATCAGGGCTTGGGATTCTCTCTCTCCCTCTCTCTCTTCCCCTTTTCCCCTCTCTCTCAAAATAAATGAACATTTTTAAAAAGTAATAATGAGGTACCTGGGTGACTCGGTTGAGCGTCCAACTCTTGATTTTGGTTCAGGTCATGATCTCACAGTTTTGTGAATTTGAGCCCCACGTCAGGCCCTATGCTGACAGTGCAGAGACTACTTGAGATTCTTTTCTCTCTCTGCCCCTCCCCTGCTCACACTCTTTCTGTCTCTCTCAGAATAAATAAATAAACTTAAAAAATAAAAATAAACCAATAATAATAATTGTTATATCTCAAAAATCACATTTTTATCACATTTTCTCTTTTTTTTTCCTTCAAGTTCTCTATCATCTATGAATCATTTTGATTTTAATACACGTCACTATTTTCCCTCCTTTCGGTTGTCTTGATTTCTTTCACTTTCTATCATTTTTTTAGGAAAAACGGATTATGACATTGATGCATTTATTTGTCATAATATGTTTCTTTTTTGGCATTGTGCATTTTAATTCTGACCAACATGTCCTTAGTAACCATAGGAAAATGTAGTAGCAACTTACTAAATAACCTTGAATAAAATGTAATCTACATTTTAAAATAGCAGCAGTTTATAAATTCTGTGGAACTTACCCACAGATAAGTAAATTTGAGAGATTCTGTTCTTTAAATCTAATGTGATCATACATGGCATTTGGTTACATAATTTATGCCTGTGATGGCTTTATATGCATTCTTCAATTTACAGATTTTATTACTGAATAGGGGTGTAAATTTCAATAGTTTACTAGTGCATTAATGTCACAATACATTACAAGGTAATTAACCAGAGCTGCCACTATAAACAAAAAAATTGTCACAGCCCTCACTATAAACTACTTAATAAAAATAAGATCCTGAATCAGCATTCACCATTATAGTAATTTTTCTTGCCATATGTCTCATTAATCAGCACTTTAAAAAAAATAGCCTCATCTAAAAGCACTATTATTTTTAAACCTTTCATTATTAAAACAAGTTTGTTATAATTTCTAGTTAATTTAATGGGATTGATTATATATTTCTGAATGTAAGTATGTTCTACATGCTTTTGAGACATATTTTCCCATTTTTTAATACTATAATTGGGAATGAAAAACTACTTCAGTGGTTTTGTAGCAGATTTGTAAATAAGCACATTGGGGTTCTTAGCAAGATTCATTGCTAAGAGTTGCAGTTCTGGGGGAAAAAAAAGAGTTGCAGTTCTGAAGGTCATGTGTCCTCACCAACTATACTTTGTCCCTGACCTTTAGTTTGCCTCCTCACTATTCATAATGCAAAACCTCTTACCCTTACCCCAGAGTTGTGTCTGTATTACAGGCAGAATGACTCAATGAAGTGGTAGGGTGGGAGTTTGTTTGGAAGCTGAATCAGAATCCTATTAGCAGAGGTGTCTATTATTTGAGATTCAAATAAACCAGTTGAGGCATGCCCTTGAGTTGATACTTTATTGTTTTGTTTTTGATGTAGTTTGCATCATTGTTTTCCAGTATAAATGTGTGAGAGCTTAGCAATTATAGAACCCTACCTAGGAATTCTTCATAACACCGTTAGCAATTTAAGTTAGATAAATTCCTGTCAAGAACTAAGAAGAGACATTCTTTTCTGAAAAAGTTTTCCATTTATATTACTAAGAATGTTTTTCTTTTGTTCTACTGTATATAAAGTTTGATAGTTACTGATACTCTCCACCTTCCAGTATAATAAACAACTAGTAATAAAGCTGGTGAAAGCAGTATTATATTTACTTTATATAATCTTTCTTTAGGTAAGGTCTTTTATTTAATTAGAAGCCTAATGCCAAATAAGCTAAAATATTTGAACACATGTGAAAATTTTCATCTATTTTTTACTTTTTTTTAATTTGCTATAATAAACTGAGTAATATAAATATGGTTCAATTGGCACATAATCAATGAACTAGAATAATGCCAGGCATTAAGTTTCATGTGAAAATTGAATTACATTCAGCAAATCCATATTGAAAATATTTTTTAAAGTTCAAAACAAACAGATGGTCCTGCCTGGTGCATCTATATTAAAAATAGGCTGTAGCCAAAGATTTAGCATCACACATTAGAGCCATTAGCACACGATATTATCTAGTGGAATGTAAAAACATTTGAGATTGATTAAAATAAAATAAGAACAAGACATCTGGCATTCTTATCGAGGTGTCTCCAGGCCTAATTTTCAGTATTCTTGATGATATTTTTCTAACTTATCTTGTTAGCAGACATTATATGGTAGAAGATAATTTCCTAGTTTTATCCATCCTTAACCCAAGGGAATAAACATGAAACTTGCATATAACAGATTGCTTTGACCATGGTAAATAAGCATGCTTTTCCTATACTTATATGTGTCAAACTTTTTTTTGTACTGTGCTTAAAGTACACTGTGAGTACCTACAATGTAGAGCTTGTTAATGGTAAACATCATTCCCATTTATTTAATATGTATCTTGTGTCAGACATAGGAAAAAGCATTTTATCTGCGTTGTCTCATTTAAGCCTTACAAGGATCCTATCACTTTTTCATTCAGACTTACTGGTCATCATCATTGTATTTCTAGCATCAAGTATACCACTATAACACTATCTAGTAATAATTGAAATTGGGTTGGATTTAATCGAAGTTAAATTCTAAATGATAAAGGGTACTTTTTATTCAATATTATTAGGATTAAGTGAGTGTTCTATAAATTATAACATACTTTACAAATGTAAGTTATTTAAAAGCCAACATTTATCATTTGAAATGACCTAGCACCATCCTGCAGGTCTTTGTGGTATATAATTTGTATGTTGAGAATAATTATGCAAGGAAGTAGTATGACCTGGTAGTGTTTTACAGTGGGTTCTTGGTCATCTTGTCCTGATAGTTTCTCAGTAAGCCTGAATGAGAAGTGAGGTAGAGTTTGTTTGAATACTACTTCCATACTGGCTCGTGGAATGATATTCATAATAATCAAAGGGCATTAAATAGAGGCTTGATACCGTTGTGATCTGAACATCCTCCTTCAGTTTCAGTGTGGCTGATGGCAGATCCAGTGATAATGATCCTTGACTTGAATATGTTTCCTCCATGGAGCCTATGGCTCAAGGGAAAGGAAAGTCTCTGGAACTAGGCTGTGTCTAAGCATCCCCCGCCTACCCAACACGGCTCCCCAGCTCCCTGTGCCTTCTCCTAAGATTGCTCACTGACTCAGCTCTCCTAAGATTGTTCCTATGGATTACAGGACTGACTTATCTTGGTTTTATTTGGCTTTTATTCTCATTCAGAAAGATGAGAGTATAGCTTCTTTATCTTGTTCAGAGAGAAAATATTTAGTATTTTCTGAATGTCACAACTTTTTTTATTGCTAGTCGGTAATAATAATAGTAATGATAACAAGAGTTAACATTTATTATTCAAATTAACTTTCAAAAATCATACATTAAAACTGAAAATTATCCATATGTCCCCCTCTCTCCCAATTCCATAGAAAACCAACATAATATTCTTCTGAATATTCTACTGGATATCATCTTTTTTGAGTGGACATGGATAGAACATTTAGTAATATTTAATAAATGTTAATCACTTAACATTTGTGCCTGGCTGTATTTGAAGCACATGATACGGATTATTATGTCAATAAGTTCCTGAATCTCATGAAGCAGGTAGTATTCTTACTGTATTTTTGTGAATGAAAAACTTGAGCCATAGAGATTTTCTCATGAAGCAGGTAGTATTCTTACTGTATTTTTGTGAATGAAAAATTTGAGCCATAGAGATTTTCTTTTAACTTCATAAAGGTCAGACTAAGTATTACACATTGGAGCCAGGTTCAAGCCCAGTTATCTATAAAAATTCTGCTCTGTCAGTTTTTCATTTATACAAAAGGAACTGTGACTTCATTTCCAAAACAACATACTTTAGGAGGTAATTAGTAATGAAACATATTACCAGAAGGGATGGGGTGGGGGGAATCTATAGTTATAGGAAAAAAAAAAATTCTCACTATCTCGATTAGTCATCTTATGAACATAATATAGCACAAGTCACTACCCAGTGACCAAAAAGGTTTTTGCGTGTCTATTGTCTTCTTCAATAAAATAGAATAATGTTCTATTTATTCTGATGGTACACTGTTACTTTCTGCTCTTTTCGCAAAGAATCTTTCTGTTTCTCTCAAAAGAAGTATCTGAAATCATACCATGAAACAAGAAATCAGGGGCGCCTGGGTGGCTTAGTCGGTTAAGCGTCCGACTTTAACTTAGGTCATGATCTCGCGGTTCGTGGGTTCGGCCCGTGTCGGGCTCTGTGCTGACTGCCAGCTCAGAGCCTGGAGCCTGTTTCAGTCTGTGACTCCCTCTCTCTCTGACCCTCCCCTGCTCACGCTGTCTCTCTCTCTCTCTCCTAGAAATAAATAAAACATTAAAAAAAAAAACAAGAAACCAGACATTGTGAGAAAATATCCCATTTTTGTAGTTTTAAATATTCTCTCCCACTAATGATTGTTATTATTTGTGAAAAGAATTTTATACCAGTATACTAAAAATAATTATCTTATTGCTTGGAGTAGAGAGCTAACTGATAGTTGTGCTGACCGCTACTACCAAAGCCTGGGGTGGGACAAAGGAGGAGGTTTTGACTTCCAAATGGAAGAGTCACCTTTAATCCCACCTACTGAATGCTCACAGCTGCAAGGTTTCCAATTTTTTGGTGTACTCATGTACCCACTCCTTTTCCGGAGTATCTTCCTTAATAATTCTTACTTGACAATAGATGTAAAAGGTAACATGATAAAATTTATCTATGATAAATCCTTAAATTTTAAAATACCTCTTACTCTTAGAGTCAGTTGCCTGAGACTAGATAAGATCTCTTTTCTCTAGATACATCTGTATCACCAGACAGTAAGGACAGTAAGTGCTGGAAATGTTAAGGACACAGCATCCACTTATATATCAGTACTCGGCAAATGAGGATCTCGTTTCCTCGGCTGATAAAAGGCATATTCTTCTCTGTTGGAAGTGTTGACTTAGGCTATTATTCATCCTGTAACACCCCAAACAGTATTACCTTCACAAGAAGGGGCACTTTATCTCCCCCAATGTGTACTAAGAAGTACTTTTCTCTGTTAGTTTTATCTCTGGTTCCAGCAACTATTTCCAGTTCTTGAGTCCAGGGAAAAAAAAAAAAAAGACAATTTCCCTCACTGGAGCAGATGCTCCTATTAAGTTTGGCATCACATTCTCCTAGTTGCAGTTACATGGAAGTATGTAGCTTAAATACTAACGCTTGCATTTAATCTCATAAATCCACTGCAGTTTGCTAACTATATGACCTGTTTCCCAAGATTGTTTAAGTATCAAATACCAAATATATTATATGTGAAACTGCTTTACACCCTATAAATTGCTATGTAAATATTGCTTAATATAATTTAGCAGCAGTCTTTATTGTTCCAGTGTAAGACTCAGTACAGCTCAGACATGGTGAGATCAAGAAAATAAGTCTTCAAGAGAGTTTAAAATGTTCTTATCCTCCTCAAATCCTACTGGCTTAACTGTGATAGTTTTTATTAAAAATAACCATATTTTTCTGTGAATGTCTATGCATTTAACTTCAAACATGTATCAAACAATACAACTACATATTAGCCTCTCTCTGTGCCCTTCTGAAAGATTAACTGCCATTCAGTATTGACCAAACATTTTCTATGCAGTAACATCTTACGCATGGTTAGAGTCCTAAGTTAGTAAGCAAGGTCAAAACAAAACCAAAAACACAACCCATCTTCAAACATCCTCTAAATTATCCATAAAATACAATATATCCAACAATGACTTATTCCTCAATAATACAACACCTAAACAGAATTACCTAAAACCTCCTTTGGCTGTGATGATACTTGGTGAATAGTATGGGGAAGCACAGAACTGAGGGAACACTGTCCCTACCCTCCTGTCACTCTGGGTCATGTTCTCATTGATTAAAATGCCAAGTGGAATGTTTTCCCAAATTCTTTTTGAATGTATATAGTTGAATTTAAGCCAAATGAATTTGGATGTGACAATACTATTCTGACTGCCAGCTATTTGGCATGCACTTTACCAGGGGACTGGCAACACCATGGTAGACAAGAGAGAAAAGACGTTTACTCTCATGGGTTTTACCTTGTATTGGAGGAAGTCAACAATAGATCAATTATACGTTACATAATCAAGTGGCATGTTGGTGGCTCATTCAGTTAAGCATCCGACTTTGGCTCAGGTCATGATCTCGGGGTTCATGGGTTTGAGCCCCACATCAGCTGTGCTGACAGCTCAGAGCCTGGAGCCTGCTTCCAATTCTGTGTCTCCCTCTCTGTCTCCCTACCCAACTCATGCTATCTCTCTCAAAAATAAACACTTAAAAATTTTTTTAAAGAAAAAATGAAAAGAAAAACCACTCTAGGGAGGTGACTTCTATGCTGAACTGTGAAGAATGGAAGTGAGTTGTGTATTGAGCTGTATCAGTTCTTTGTATATTTTGGATAGTAACCCTCTATCAGATATGTCATTTGAAAATATCTTCTCCAATTAAGTAGGTGGCCTTCTTTTGCTGTTTCATTCACTGTGCAGAAGCTTTCTATTTTGGTGTAGTTTTCAATGGTTTATTTTTGCTTTTATTTCCATTGCCTCAGGAGTACATATCTAGAAAAATGTTGCTACAGTCTATGTCGGATTATTTCCTGCGATCTCTTCAAGGATTTTTATGGTTTCAGGTTTCACATTTAGGACTTTAATTCATTTTGAATTTATATTTGTGTAAGGTGAAAGAAAGTGGTCCAGTTACAGTATTTTCCATGTTGCTGTCCAGTTTTTCAAAAATCACTTGTTGAAGAGGTGGTCTTTTCCCCATTGTGTATTTATTCCTCCTTTGACGAAGATTAAGTGACCATAGAGTTGTTGGTGTATTTCTGGGTTTTCTGTTCTAGTCCATTGACCTATGTATTTGCTTTTTGCCAGTACCATACTGTTTTAATTACTACCACTTTGTAATAGAACTTAATATCTGGAATTGTGAAACTTCCAGTTTTGTTTTTCTTTTCAAAGATTGCTTTGACTGTTTGAGGTCTTTTGTGGTTCCATAGAAATTTTAGGATTTTTTGTTCTAGCTCTGTGAAAAATGTTGGTATTTTGATAGGGATTGTGTTAAATCTATAGATTGCTTTGGATAGTATAGACATTTTAACAATATTTGTTCTTCTAACCCATGATCATGGAATGACTTTCCATTTCTTTGCATTGTCTTTAATTTTTTTAATCAGTGTTATATAGTTTTTTCTCTTCAGTTAAATTCATTACTAGATATATTTTTATTGTTTTTGGTGCAATTGTAAATAGGACAATTTTCTTAATTTCAATTTTTGCTGCTTCAGTGTATAGGAATGCAGCAGATTACTGTACACTGATTTTGCATTTTGCAACTTTACTGAATTTATTTATCAGTTCTAATTTTTTTGTGTGTGGTCTTTAGGATTTTCTATATGTAGTATCATGTCATCTGCAAATAGTGAGAGTTTTCTTTCTTCTTTATTAATTTGGATGCCTTTTATATTTCTTTAAGTTGTCCAGTTGCTGTGGCTAGGACTTCCAGTGCTATGTTGAATAAACATAATGAGAGAGGGCATCCTTGTCTTGTTACTGACATTAAGGGAAAAGCTCTGTTTTTCACCAGTGAGTATGATGTTGGTTGTGGGTTTTTCATATGGTTTTTCACATAAGACCATTATTATGTTGAGATATGTACTTTGCAGAGGATTTTTTATCATGAAGGATGTTGTACTTTGTCAAGTGCTTCTTCTGCATCTATTGAAAGGATATATTCATTTTTATCCTTTTTGTAATTCATGTGACATATCATGTTGATTGCTTTGTAAATTTTAAACTACACTTGCGTCCTGGGAAAAAAAATCCCACTTGATGGTGGTATATGATTTTTTAAAATATATTATTGGATTCAGTTTGCTAATTTTTGTTGAGGACTTTTGCATCTATATTCATAAAAGATGTTGGCTCATAGTTCTCTTTTTTTGTGGTGTCTTTATTAGGTTTTGGTATCAGGTGTCTTTATCTGGCTTTGGTATCAGGGTGATACTGGCATCATAGAATGAATTTAGAAGTTTTCCTTTCTCTTATTATTTATTTATTTATTTGGAATGGTTTGAGAAGAATGGGTATTAATTCCTCTTTAAAGGTTTGGTAGAGGGGTGCCTGGGTGGCTTAGTCAGTTGAAGGTCCAACTCTTGATTTCAGCTCAGGTCATGATACCAGAGTTGTGAGATACAGCCCTGCATCAGGCTCCATGCTGAGCATGGGGCCTGGTTAACATATACTTTCTCTCTCTCTCTCTCTCTCTCTCTCTCTCTCTCTCTCTCTCTCTCCCCCTCCCTCTCCCCATCTGCCCCTATTCCCCACTCGTGCCTGCTCTCTTTTTCTCTCTCTAAAATTAAGAAAATAAAATAAATGTTTGGTAGAATTTGTCTGTGAAGCCATCTGGTCCTGGACTTTTGCTTTTGGGAAGTTTCTTGATTACTTATTCAATTTCATTGCTAGTAATCAGTCTGTTCAAATTTACTACTTTTTCTTACTTTAGTTTTGGTGTTATAGGTCTCCAGGAATTTAATCATTTTTTCTAAGTTGTCCAATTCCTTGGCATGGAGGTTTTCATAGTATTCTGTTATAATTGTTTCTATTTCTGTGGTGTTGGTTGTTACTTCTCCTCTTTCATTAGTGATTTTGTTTATTTGGATCCTCTCTCTTTTCAAATAATTCAATTAAAAAATAAGCAGAAGACATGAAGACATTTCTCCAAGACATACAGATGTCCAACAGACATACGAAAAGATGATTAACATCATCCAACATCAGGGAAATGCAAATCAAAACTACAATGAGATAGCACCTCACACTTGTCAAACTGGCTAAGATCAAAAACACAGGAAACAAGTTGTTGTCAAAATCGTGGAGAAAAAAGAACCCTCTTATAATGTTGGTGGGAGTGCAAACCGGTGCAACCAGTGTGGAAAACAGCATGGAGGTTCTTCAAAAAATTAAAAATGGAATTCCCTATCATCTAGTAATTGCGCTATTAAATATTCAAAAAATACAAAAACACTAATTCTAAGAGATACGCACATTCCTGTTTATTGCAGCATTGTTTCCAATAGCCAAACTATGAAAGCAGCCCAAATGTCTCTAAATATGTGGTTAAAGAAGATGTGGTGGTGGTGGTGGTGGTGATGTGTGTGTGTGTGTGTGATGGAGTATTATTCAGTCATAAAAAAGAATAAAATATTGCCATTTGCAATAACATGGATAGAGCTAGAGAGTATAATGCTAAGTGAAATAAGTCAGAGAAAGGCAAGCACCTTATGATCTCATTAATTTGTGGAATTTAGGAAACAAAACAAGCAAGCAAAGGATAAATGAGAGAGAGAGATTTCTCTAACCAAGAAACAGAGTCTTAAATATAGAGAACAAAATGATACTTATCAGAAGGAAGGTGGCTGGCAGGATGGGAAAATAGGGGATGGGGATGAAAGAGTACACTTACTGTGATGAAAGAAATAAAATAAAATGATAAAATGATTTAAAACAGACAAATAAACAAACAAAAAAGAATATGAGTTGGCCACAATTGAAGTCAAAAGATGGTGTGATCAAGGTCCTGAATTGGTATAGTCATGGTATGTTAATTCATTTGTTCACTAAGCAAATACTGATTAGGACCTCATATGTGCCAGGTTTTGATGGAGTTGTGCAGTTTACAAGTCTGTCAAGACTTCTGTTTTCATTAAGCATTCACTCTAGACAGATGAGAGAAGCTAAAACAAACAAAAATTAAACAAATAAATGAACATGATACTGCTGGAACATAGTGAGATGAGGAACTGGAGATATTGGCTGAGTACTTACATAGAACTCAGATCAGGGCAGTAGTTAAAGTAGTATAAACAGATTTTTTTTCCTCCAAAACTATTGCAATGGGAGAAAAGAAACTTCAGTGTAGAGTGGGCGTTGATTTCAAATACAGCATGGACCAGTGGGCATGGATAGCCAAGGAACAGGGCAGGAGATCACTGGATGGAAAATTACTAAGAGGGCCAGGGGGACCCTGGAACAAACTTCATAGGATTCTTGCTAAAGACAGGCCAGAGTGAGCAGACATCACCAAGGAGATGGTTGAGGATGAGGAACATGGCCAGATACAGAGCATGATCAAATATGGAGGGTGGGGTTGTAGCTAAAATGACTTAGTAAGGTTCTCCTTGTAACTGAATTTTACAAGGCAGTGCACAGAGGGTCCTAAGAGAAGGTTCAGGTGTCTAATTAAATTTTGGTCAAGCAAAGAATTTTTGTCAGCCTAGTAGGTCATGAAAGGAGCTGAGTTGTTTTGTTTTGCTTTGGGCTTTTTTGTTTTTGTTTTTCACTGTTTATTTATTTATGGGGGGTGGAGGGGCAGAAAGAGAAGGAGAGAGAGAATCTCAAGCAGGCTACACACGGCCTTCAGCAGGAACCATGGGATCATGACTTGAGCCAAAATCCAGTCGGGCGCTCAACTGACTGAATGACCCAGGCACCCCAGGAGCCAGGGTTTTAAGACCTATGAGGGTTTAGCAACAGAGGTTTGCTAACACAGAGTACTACATAATGTGATTTCAATTTTTAAGATGATGCTTGGTGGAGAATGACTTAAAGAGAGGTAAATCCAATCATATTGATATGGCCTTTTCTTAAAATTTCATTTATAGAATTCCCTCTTGTCACTTACATTCTCTGAAGATTCTCTTCCCTTCTGTTCCCTCCATTTTCCACATTACTAGCCTCTGGATAATGTGTGACTTCTCTTCTCTGATTCAGAAATAGCAGAAGGATTTGGAAACAGGCAAATTCACACTGTTGTGGGACCACGTGCTGAGCCCTTTGGAAGCAGGACCTGATAGAACACTTGCCTGGATTCCAATAAATGCCCAGGCAAGGGGTTAGAGTCCCCACAGGGAGGAAGAGCACATACTAAAACATAACCAATGAAAAGACTACATTTGCTGAATCCATAAGGATCAAATTCTCATGCTCCACACAGAATATTGATTCTTTTAAAACAAGCATCATTTGAGATTCTTGGCTGGTGATTGGGAAGCTGTTAATCTGTTGGGAAGTTAGTCTGAATTGCCTCTGGAACTGGACAAGGCTTCAATGTCCACAATTGATGTGATATGAACTGAGAAGAAAGAAACTGGCAAAAGAGCTTGTAGCTCAGATGGTAATAGATATTTATGTGTACTAAGCCCAGCATTTCTAAGTTCCCTATAGACAATGGGAAACTTTAGAGGACTTAAGGCATGGATAAGGCATTGTTAATACAACTATTTTGCATAGAAATGTTGACTAAAATGTTTAGGATGGATTGGGAGCAGAGAGAAGTAGTTAAGTTACTTAAAGAAAGGTTTCTTGAAAGTGCAAAGTAAAAGACAATAGAAATGGGAAGAATACATGATGGATTCATAATATTCACTGTAGTTAAAGGATAATAAGACTTGGTGATCGGATATGAGAGAGAAATAAGAGATAATTATTTGATTTCTAATTTCAATAATTTGGGTGATTATTGATGGTATTCTGGAAGACAGAGGTAGTTCATATCCAAACTAAAGATCACCCATTATTAATTTTTGGAAAATATATGTAATATAAAACGTGATTGGAAATTGTTTCCTTTCAGTGTATGGGAGATGAAAAAAGAATAATTTCAAGGGTATCTGAGACCTTTAGCCTTTTACAAGTAATTGAATGGACCCTTTGGTCACCAGGTGGTTAGTTATCACAAGATGTAATTTATTTAGAAAAGTATGACTAGAGGATTTATGTGATACTGAATCTGATAAAGTTCTTTCCTGGAACCTGAAAGGCATGCCTGCCAGACTTTATTTAGGTTTTAATGAATGAATAAATGAAGCCAAGGCTATAGAGTGAAAAACACCTCTGGTTACCAAATGGTCCGTGCCTTTCCTTTGTTTCACTATTTTGAACAATTGTACTTCTTCATTTTCAATGTGTGTGTTCATTTGAGAGGGGTGCCTCAGGGCACACTTGTTTGTTGGTTAGATAAAACCACTCTTGAAGACAGAACAAAGAGCATACAAGCTGCCGCAGCAAGCCTATAAACCTCAGAACACCAGATGGAAAATGTCTTAGCTTTGTACTTGTGATTTCTTAAAAGGAAGAGAGGTAAACATTCAAATTTTGCTTCTGTTGTTTTTTCTGTTATATAAAACTGTGACGTTGATGCCTTAGAAAAAATTGATTTAGAAGCAAATCATCAGAGTTTTAAAATCACCTCCCCCCAAGAAAGATTTGTAGTATTATTTTTCTTGGTAAAATCTACCCAGCTAAAGTATTTTCTGATGAGTTTAAATGCATATGAACTACTGCTCTGGAGAATTTCTTAATTGAGTACTTCATTTTGGACTTTATTGAAATGTGTACTTAGAAAACATTGGTGAAATTTGCCATTTCCCACCTGGCACCAGCAACAGCTGGAGCCTGGGCCCTGTTCAATGGCCCACACTCATGCAGGACTAATCTAAAGCAAATGCCACCTTAAAAGCTACCTCCCTGCCCCTTCTTCTGTTAAATGTACCTCAGGCAAAAGGAAGAGCAGGGTATTTTATTGGAGTTCCCGCTATTTGCCTTTCTCTTCTTCTCTTTCCATTCCTATTTCTCTAAAACTATTATGAGTGGTCATGCTCTTAACTTTGAAATATTTATAGGAAAAAGATTTGTTTTAAAGGAGCAGATGGGCCAGTTCTAAGACAAGCTGCTGTATTAATAAACATGTGTGGTGCTTTATCAGCAAAGGAGCCTATTTTGACATTTCTTCTGGATGATTTGTATAGCCTATCACTATCACACCTGGTGCAGGGACAATAAATGGGCACTTAATAGTCAAGCAGTGTGCGAACACCTTCCATTATAACTTCATTATGTCAGATATAATCATCTATTACTAAATGTCAGGCACTTAATTTATGATCAGTTGCCCTATGGAATTAGTGGCCATACAAATGAATGGTCCATTCATGTCACTTTCACTGTAAATTTCCTTCTCCTAATGCTGGCCCCTTTTTCAAACACATTTAAATAATTTGATATCCCTTTGGGGTTTTAGAATACAAAACAATTTTTTATATTTAGCAAATTTGAGGAAAGGGCAAATATGAATCACAGATGATATAAAATATCATATAACAGTACATAACATATGTTAATATACCCATCTGTCCAAAATAATAATGCAGGTTTTCAGTTTTCTTTACTAAGGAAGCTTAGTTTGATTTTGGTAAAGTGACAATGCTTTGGAGGGAAAAAAACCAAAACAAAACTTCTCCCTAGAGATCTGTTGTACAATAATGTGCATATAGGTAACAACTTTGTAGTTAGTATACATTTAAAATGTGGTTAAGAATAAATTTTCTATGTGTCCTTTAACATGATTTAAAAAAACTTCTCCATTGGACAGCATAAACAAGGATATACTCAAGTGTGGCACTCTCAATAAACACGGTAATATGCACAGGACAGACAATGAAAAGAAAAGAGAAGCTTGTGCCACCTGGGTGGCTCAGTCAGTTAAGTGTCCAACTTTGGCTCGGGTCATGATCTCATGGTTTGTGAGTTCAAGCCCTGTGACGGGCTCTGTGCTGATAGCTCAAAACCTAGAGCTTGCTTTGGATTCTGTGTCTGATTCTTTCGCTGCCCCTCCCCCATTTGTGCCCTGTCTCTCTCTGTCTCTCAAAAGTAAATAAATGCAAAAAAATATGTATAAATAAATAAATTGAAGAAAAAAAGAAAAAGAAAGAAAAGAGATGCTTAGGTTTATGAAAGGGAAGCTGAGAAAAAGAGCAAAGGAATTACTTTGTAGGATTTTAAAATCAGTGTTCCCAGGGCACCTGGGTGGCTTAGTTGGTTGAGCATTTGACTCTTGATTTTGGTTCAGGTCATTACCAGAGTTGTGGGATTGAGCCCCATATCAGGCTCTGTACTCAGCATGGAGCCTGGTTATGATTCTCTCTCTCTCTCTCTCTCTCTCTCTCTCTCTTTCTGTCTCTCTGTTCCTTTACCCTGCTTGCACTCTCCCTCTCTCTAAAATAAAAATAAAAACAAAATCAATGTTCTCTGCTCTCATCTTCAGAATCATCTGGTCCTTTTCTTTGAATGTGGGAACATACAGTCTATGTTTATCAGTCTATTTTCAAGATCACCCTTAGAACTTCACTTCTTGTTAAGATTCCTGATGAATTATTATCTATGAAAAAGTTTCCTTCATAGATGTCTCAACTGCTGTACAATGATATTAGCACTGGGGTGGTGGGAAGACCCACTATTTTAGGGGAAAATCTCAAAAACTATTTAATAGTCAATAAACTTATTGGACCTATCAGATTAGAAGGAAACAGAATGTTATAGATAGGAAAATATTAACAGACTGATAATAGAGTTGGATGGTATAAGAATGAATCTACATTTACTGCCAATACCATAGCAGGATTGTTTCTTTTACTATTTGAAATTCAGCTAGAATTGCCAAAATGAAGTTTCTGCCTGTATCATAATATTATGGATCTGGCTGCCTTCCACTCAGTTCTGGGTTTCAGGGTGATGAATGGTACCACTTGCACTGGAAAAACAATGTGGCCGAAGACTAACTTCTTCCTTGGAGTCATTAGCTTAAAGGAATCATAGATTTTGGAATGTTTGTCTTACACAACTGAAAAATGTCATCAAGAAGAAATAAGAGGAAAATGCTATAGGTGGTAGATAACAGTGAATTCATTTCTAATATCCTAAAGAATTTCGAAGCTCTGGTACTGTGAAAGAATGTAATTGCAAAGTCACTGCACTAATAAATTTGTAATTGGCATGGACCTAACTGCCTCTGATTTCTACTCTATAGATACCAGTGGTCAAAAGACACATGAGTCTAGAGACTATCCCATTGACCTGAATGACTGTAAAGCTCAGTAAGATACTCAGGATATAGGAGATGATCTTTTAATGACCAACCCAGAAAATATTGTTCAGATTTATTTGGTGAAAAATCACACTAAAGTGACTTAAAGTGACTCTAGCTGAGACTCAATGAATGGATCAAGGCTGCACTCTTTTACAGATCTGAACTCTTGGGCAAGTGTAAGCGGAATCAGGGGAGAGCTGGCAGCCAATCTCATTTGGCTAGCAAAATATTCCAAACCCTGCAGAGTAAGCTTCACATAGTAGAGCTCTAAGCCAGTTCAAGCACTAGACACTGACTAGACCTCAGTGTCTGTTCTAAACCACTAATCTGGTACTTGGCAGGGACCTCTGGTAAATTACTCTCCTTTCTCCCATTATCTTACATCCTTTTTTTCCCCTCATGGCTTCATTGTATCTGCCACATCAAGTAGCTACCTTGTTCATCTGGAGCCTTATTGGAAAACCTGGTTTTATAATCACTTGACTGGTCTAGGATCATTGTTTTTTTCACCTTTCTGAGCATCAGCTTTATGTAGGGCCACGTATAGTTTCTGTGGTGTCTGCAGGCAAGATCCTGATTGCTTTTCTGTGCAAAGTAAAAATCATTAAGGAATATTACCATCTAGAAATTAAAAGAAAACATATGCATTTCTTTGCAAACTTATCCTCAAATTTATTTTATTTGTTACTGGTTATACCAAGACTAAATCAATAATAGAAACATATATCATGTTATATAAGTGGTAGGAAAAAGATGGGCTCCACTGAGATTTTGTTTGCAAACTAGGATAATTCTTGCAAGGGCGCTTGGTTCATACGAAAATTGTGCAGTGGTAAATACTGCCTTTTTGTTCTACCTATATTTTGGTCTTTGAAAACCATGTTAGTAGTTTCAGTTTTCATAGACCCTGATACTGGGCTTAACCCCTGCTAACTGATAAAGCAAATGCAAAAAATATATATATTTAAAATATTTTAGGTGTTTAATAAGAAAAGAGATTTAAAAAAATTTTTTAATGTTTTTATTTATTTCTGAGAGAGAGCGAGCGAGAGACAGGGTGAGCAGAGAAGGGTCAGAGAGAGAGAGAGAGAGAGAGAGACAGCGTGAGCAGGGGAGGATCAGAGAGAGAGGGAGTCACAGACTGAAACAGGCTCCAGGCTCTGAGCTGGCAGTCAGCACAGAGCCCAACACGGGGCTCGAACCCACGAACCGTGAGATCATGACCTGAGCCAAAGTCGGAGGCTTAACCGACTGAGCCACCCAGGTGCCCCAAGAGAAGATGTTATTAAAGGTGAAAATCTTTTTAAATAATGTTTTCTTTAATGAAACAGCACAGAGTGGAAAATATAATAGCAGCCATTTGCAATCAGAAACATGGAAGAAACCTGTGATCTAATTATACAGCTGACCCTTGACCAAAACAGAGGTTAGGGCCACCAATCTTCCTACACACAGGCAAGAATCCACATGTAACTTTTGACTTCCCCAAAACTAAACTACTGATCACCTACTGTTGCTGGAAACCTTACTAATAATATAAACAATTAACTCATATTTTGTATATGTATTATATGGTGTATTCTTATAATAAAGTAAGTTAGAGAAAAGAAAATGTGACTAAAAAAGTCATAAGGAACATACATGTAAAGTACTATACTGTATCAAAAAAATCTGTATATCCTTGGAGTTATGTAGTTCATAACTGTGTTGTTCAAGGATCGACTATAATTTATTTAGGGTGTGTATGGTCACAATGAAAAGACTATAAATAATTATATTTACATATCTTACCTTGAACATTAGTCATCCAATAAATGTTTGATGAATTTAATAGAAAACTTTGAGATATAGCATCTATTTTAAGCTATAGGGCAACTAAATATAAATTACTTTCAATTCAGCAAGAAATGGATTAATTCCAAAATGTAAGCAGCTTTCTTTTCCCTCTTGGGTATAATTAGAACCATTATTGCAATCAGATGCATTTAACTGCTGGGGTTTGGGATAATAGATTTATTTGCAGAAATTGATTAAATAATATCTAAGGAAAAATGCCATAATTATTTTGAGAATTTATACTTTTACTATTTATTCTTTTTTATGTTTCATGTAGCTTAAGTGACATAATCTCTGTTTATTTTCTAGAGTAGTAAAATTATTCATTACATTAAAGTTTTAAAATACTGTGATCCCTGAGAAAAATATTTTATACCAAGGTTCTATCAAACTGTGTAAACTATTATTATATGTACTTTTCAAAACATATCTGTTACACAAATAATTTAGACTTTGGCATCATTAAAGTCATGGAGCCAAGTGGAAACCATTTAAGTGCATTGTTTCCTTTATAAAATCCACTGGAGTTTTTCTTTTTTCTTGGATTTAGAGTAGTGTTACATGTTTAAATCATAGAGTTATATGATTAAATGAAACCTTATAGTCTCTTGTTCCTTTTACCAATCAGATCCTGAATGTGTGACAATCAGGACATTGTTTCTTTTTAAAACTATATGAATCCGAAGTACCCATAATTTAAGTCAAGAGAAATGTAAAACCCAAATGTCTTTTGTATGCTAATATTTTTCCTTGAATAACAATGTTATTCATGAATGCTTATTATAGCACTTATTAATATTTTATTTTTAAATAGCTATTTATCATGAAACAAATTTACTTCTGTGGAACTTTTTAATACATTCTCAATTAGAAGAAAATTGGAAATGATTTCCATTTATTCGGTCATGTGAAATCTTTGCCTCTATAAACATGTAATTTATATATGACTTTTACTCAGCTTCTGTCCAACTGTTGCTACAGGAGTAACACTGAATCATAGAAGAAAAATTGAAATCCAAGACTTAGGAAACATCATTAGAAATGTCATTAGCAAATAAAATAAGAATGAGAAAGGTCACCACTGATTGAATGGCAATTTTAAGCCTGGTACACTGTTGGGTGCTTCATTTGGTCATATCTAATTCTCATGGAAACTTGGGAAGGTAGACATCATTATCTTCATTATACAAATAAGAAACCGAGGCTTAAAGAAGATGAGGCCACCCATCCAGCACTATTAATTTTAGAGCTAGGACTCTGGAAAAGACTCTAAACATTAGTACTGTTTTTATAATGAGTAAAAGATATGACAAAAGTAGCAAACTACTAGTATCTCTCAGAAAGCAACCTAAAAATTAAAATTCAGATAGTCTTCTAAACAGCAAAGATCACACACTGTTATCAGTAATTACACCTTATTTCCCAGAGACAGGATTTGGCGGTGGGGGGAAATGGCATTGTATTGTTATTTCAGTGTTAAAGGAAGTGAATTGAATTCCATTTGTCATGATGTACTTACATGCAGTTAGGAGTAAGCTTTAGAACTGTGTTGTTTGTTGTTGTTGATAAAATTTGTTTCTCATCACATTCTCATTACGATGGGTCACATTACCCAGACCCCAAGCTGAAGCTAAATGTAAACCATATTGTGGTGATTTTTAGTAATAATTATACTTTCTGGATTTCATCACAGGGGGAAAGAAGTGTTCATGAACCACTTTTACCATCTCATTATATGTAAAGATAAATATCAAATTTAAAATCAAGGAAACTTGTGAGTAGTTTCTGAAAAATGCAGAGCTATTTTAAGAATGTGTTTACAGAGGTTTGAAATTACTTACCAGGAGCAGTATGAACTTAGCTGCATAAAAAAGGAAACTTAGAAATAAACAGGAAATTTTTATAGAATTTTTCATGGCAGTTAAGGATTTGTGTTATTGAGGATTCTGTTTAAAATAAGATTGTCAAGCAGGTGAAATTCAAGACTATTCTTCTATTTGTTGAAACTTCAAATTTTGTTTATTTGAAGTAAATTAGAACTGCATAGAAACATGTAGAATTGAGTTAATTTGGTTAACTATAAGATATCTAATATATAAAAAGATACATAACATCTTAGAGTAGAGAAATTGAAGAATCATCAGCTCTATTATGCTAATGACTGAAACTTTATCACAAGAAAAACTTGACTTCTCTGGCTGAAAGTAAAAAAAAAGTCTGTATCCTTTATCTTTAAGAGTAAGCCTGAAGATGCTGGTTCATTTGATTTCTTCCCTTTGTTATATTTTATTGTAGAAGAGATAAAAGGGTTGGTTCAATCTAATGAAAAATAAATGGCTCTGTCTATAAACTCTCATTCATTTCTGTGTCTAAGTGCCTAAAGCAGATGGAAACGATCTTTTAAAAAATCTGAGTTCAATCCTAGTGAGACTAACACAAAAGTGACCTTCACCATATCTAAATATAAAAGTTGTGTTGAGAAAGTGATTTTCTTTAAAGAAACTTGGTAAGTAGGGTGTAGTGGGGGAGTGGAATAGGAAGAGGCTGTGTGCTAGAGTGTTGAAAAATCTCATACTTTTTGTTATAGTTTTAAAATGTGTGTTACTCCCCATGGTATTCTTTGTTTTTATATGACTAAAGTTTGTAGTTATTGTGTGGTACTTGAATTAATAAGAAAAATTATTCTCATGGTAACTTTTTCATTGCCATAGTTTGTCAGTTCTTTTAATTAGTTAGTTGCTTTTGATTTAGTTATAGGTTCTGGAGATAAAACATGAAAAATTACAGTCTGAAAAAAAAGGCAAACCTAGGTTCTCATGTAATATCACAGAGTGATGTTACCTTTTTTATTTAAAGGAATTAACTTTTAACTAGTTGTATCATTCAGTTTTCACAAACCCACATGAAGTGTTATGAATTTCTACTTACATATGTGAAAAGATAAACTAAGGCATTATTTTAAAAAATTAAGAGTTTATTTAAACAAAGTTCAATTTGAATCACATAGCATCTAAACTAGCAGACAGAAAGGGTCACCAGGGAGCTATACAAAATGACAGATTTTTATGGGCAGAAAGGAGAAGGAACAAGGAAATTATATAGTAGTTCCCCCAGCAGATACTTAAACCACAGGTAGTACTAAACACTATGTGTACTATATGTTTCTTACATACACATACCTGTAGTAAATTTTAATTTATAAATTGGACACAGTAAGAAATTAACAGCAACTAATAATAAAATAGAACAGGGGCACATAAGTGGCTCAGTTGGTTAAGCATCTGATTTCGGCTCAGGTTATGATTTCATGGTTCATGGGTTTGAGCCCCACATCAGGCTCCTTATGGGCAGTGCAGAGTCAGCTTGGGATATTCTCTCTTCCTCTCTCTCTCTCTCCCTCTCCCTCTCTCCCTCTCTCTGCCCCGCCCACACTTGACCTCTCTCTCTCTCCCTCTCTCTCTCTCTGCCCCTCCCACACTTGACCTCTCTCTCTGTCTCCCTCTTCCTCTGTCTCTCTCTCTGTCTCTCTTTCTCACTCTCAAAATAAATAAACTTAAAAAATAATACAGAACAAGTATAACATACTGTAATACAGTTATATAAATGTGGTCTGTCTTTCAAAATATCTTATTGTACTTTACTCCCCCTACTTGTGATGGTGTGAGATGATAAAATGCCTACATGATGAGAAAAACTGAGGTGAATGAGGCAGGCATTGTGATGTGGCATTGGGTTTCTAATGACTTTCAGACAGTGGTTCTGAAAGAGGATCATCTGCTTCTGGACCACAGTTGACTGCGAGTAACTGAAACTGCACAGAGAAAATACAGATAAGGGGAGGGGCCTGCTGTTCTTGGCAAAAAAAAAAAAAAAAAAAAGCATGTTGGTTATTGCAAAGTTACTTTCTTTACAGGGGATGAGGATGGTAGGGGTCTGTTAGACCAATTACCTAACCTAGTACCGACAAAGCACTTCCTGCTTCTCCAGTCAAGGTTCCATTTCTGGGAAAGCTAAAACCATTTCTTGGTTTGGTAATATGGGGCTTATCAAAAGCAACTCAATTAGGGGCCTGTCATCTTGTGTTTTAACAGATTAGGGAAAGGGAAGCTCTAACAGCTCATGAGTGGTAATAACACATCTTGAGTAAACCCCTTGGGGAGCCTAAGTGTGAGCACACTCTTCTAAATCGTTCGGCATCTCCATGCATGTCCTTTAACTGACCAAACATGAATGAACTTCTCTATTTTCACTTTTCTCTTTTTCGGTGTTTATTTTACTGGTTACTGTGCTAGGGCCTTTAGGAGGTTATGATAAAGGTGTTTGCTACTATTTGTTAGTTTTCCCACTGTCCCCTCTTGAAATGAGAATTTGCCCCTAAAAGAATAAACCAGATAATTTGGGAAATAGCCCAAGTTTATGAGTTTGCATCTGAATTTGGAAGAAGCAAAGGGTTAAAAGAATTACTGCTGCTTCTGGACAATCTATCGAAATATGCTACCTAAGACAAAGTTTCCCTCTTCATCTATAGGACCAGAGATTAGTGTTTGTTTGGGTTTAGATTTTATCTTTTAGAATTGCTTCACTCTCTCGGTCCTCTTTTTCTATTCCAAGTCTAATGAAGATTTCCTCCTTGAACTTCCTCTAATCTCTAGGGAGAGTAATAACTAAATTCCAGGTGTATGTTATCAGTGTAAACTAAAAATTTACATTGGGTAAGTTTTTAAAGTCAAATGTCTGACATTCTTCTGAAAGAATGCTGGCCCTACCCCTGTCTTTCTTCACCTCTTACTTTACATACTCTAAGCCTTTCTCCTTTTTTCGTCTCTCATTTTGCCTAATCAAAAACAACCATGACAACAATAAAATTCCTACTTTAAACCTTGAACATTTGAAAATTCAAAGTATGAGGGGCGCCTGGGTAACTCAGTCGGTTAAGTGTTCGACTTCGGCTCAGGTCGTGATCTCACAGTTCGTGGGTTCGAGCCCCGCATCGGGCTTTGTGCTGACAGCTAGCTCAGAGCCTGGAGGCTGTTTCAGATTCTGTGTCTCCCCCTTTCTCTGACCCTCCCCTTCTCACGCTGTCTCTCTCTCTCTCAGAAATAAATGAAACATTTAAAAATTTAAAAAAAAAAAGAATTCTTAAAAAAAAAGAAAATTCAAAGTATGAAAATCCTTAGGCATAACTAAAAATTATTGGTCTCCACCAGGACTTTTCAATAAGCTGGAGGCTCACTTCTGTATTTGCATATAAGTTTCTTAAATTTCCATATACATCCTTAGGCCTTACAAATATTCTCAGGTGATTTTCAAGTCAAAATCACAGTAGCCTGTGCCATTAAAGAAATTCTTTATGAAGTGTCTATTTTCCATACCTTTTCAGCTAACTGCTCATTGTAATTGACCTAAAACTTTATGTCAGCACCACATAGTTGATGAAGATTTTGAAAATGGAAATGAGGACAAGAACTTAAAGGAGGTATAGGGACAGAAAAAATTTTCCCTTCTCCCCTTCTGGATTTATTGGCTGATTTCCTCAATAATTTGATATAAGATTAACAAGAGAAGAACAAATTTAATTTTATATAAAACTCAATGGCAAATCAGCCAATTGAGGCTTATATTCTTCCTGAACTAAGGATTGAGCTAGGGGCCTGGGACTTCAGTGGGGAGGGGGTAATTCACAAGGTGATGAGAAGAGCCTCTCTTTATTAATTACATGTTTGTCTTGCCAAACAGAAAGGTCTTTCAGATAAAAAAAATTATCTCTGGTATTAGCCCTCTTTCTGGACAGGCCCCCTATTTAAATTCTATTAGGTACTCAAAGGAGAGGTGCAAGTTCTTCTTGAGTCTTCTAGGTCTTGATTTACTTCAGCCAAAATTATTTTGATGTGGATTATTCCACATGCCAAAGTGGCACGTTTTGGGGTCACAACTTCTACCTCCCTGTAAAGGCAAGACAGATTTGTTTCAAAGAATATGTCACACAAGAAGGACACGGTGTCTCTGAGAGGAAGGAACACAGCTATGAAATACTTTAGCCCATGAGATAATTTTTGTTGAATGGAAGACAAATTTTTGTTGCATAGAGTAAAATAAATTATCATGAGGAGAAAATGATTTCCATTGCTGAGTGCCTATGTGAATACTGAAATTAAGTGTAGGCGCCTGATGTTTTCTTGAAAGTTTTGAATTCCTTGCTGCCTAAACTTCACTCTTATCTTGGCACACATTGTTATTGTAGTAAGTACTTGTAGTGGGAGAGGGGGAGGGCATAGGGAGAGGCCGGCACACACAGAGATAGATGACTGAAATTGGGCTTGAGTCAGTTGTAAAAGCCAGCAAAGTTGACGCTGTGGGTATTTTGCAATCATTTGTTTAATTAGCTGAAACTCCTGAGGGAAAATTTTATGAAATGGCAAACTCCCAGAGCCAAATTTAAATCTGTTTTTCTATGTGTGACAGAATTTCATAATACAGAGGTGTAAAAAAGGTACTAGTGAATAAAGCTCTATACAGTTGAGACATTTAAATACCAAAAGCAATATCTTACAGAGAAATGTGAAAATAAATTATATAAGCTAAAATATTATTTATGTGAGAGAACTGAGGTAAAGGTTTACAGATGACTAAGAAAATCATATTTTGGCTGGGGAGCGGAGGTTAAAAATCCCCTCCATTCTCCCCCCACCCTGTTTTTGTTTGTTTGCTTCCTGTGACTTTTTCTACCTAGTTAAGTATATAATCAAGTTTATATTCTGTTCTTGTCTAGTGGATTTTCTGATCTACAAGATATCTACTTTTTAAACAATGAAAGGGATATCTCTAAAGGCTGTATGTCTTCATCATTCTGCTTTGGTACGTTCAGAGGTTAGATTTAAGGGACTGGTTGATCGAAAAGGCTAGTGACCTAGGTTTTCTTTTGCACTTGGTTATTCAGGGGCAAAGGCACTTGTAGACTTTCTCCCGCAGGAAGAAAAAAAGCATCTGGCCAAAGAGCCATCTTCTCAGGTGTTCGTGGTAAAAAAGAGAGAGGGAGAGGGAGAGGGGGAGAGAGAGAGAGAGAGGGAGGGAGAGAGAGAGAGAGAGAAAGGAAGGAAGGAAGGAAGGAAGAAAAAACAATCTACCATATCATTTAGAAAGCCAAAATCGTATTAATGTATTGATTTCAGGTGAACAAAATCCATCAATTTTATCATAATCCTAAGGCTAGGGATGACTTTATATAAACTCTACTCAAAAGTGGCTTGTGTTTTGTATGAGGAAGCATCATTTGCTATTTTCAAAAGCTGATGACTTTGGTATCATTTTCTTGAACAGATCAGTAAATGGATGCTTCTCATCATGAATGCACGTAGTCTCCACTAAAGATGTAGTTTATACATTGCAGATTGGAAACAGGTGTTCCAGCACTGGTCCTATAAGGGCTATTATAAATTGCTTTCAGTAGTAGCCTAGGAATAAATATGTGCAGGAAAAGGAAAAGAGCAACTTACAATTCTAATAATAATTACCTCCTCTGTACAAGTAGTGAGTGATTTAAATGGAAAAGGGGAATAAAGAGAACCAGGGGAATAAATCTTTCAAACTGTGGGTCTAGGTGGGAAGGGTGTAACAGAACAGAGACAGGGAAACAGGCTCACTTTTCATGCTATTAAATGGTGTAATTTCTTTCACTTTTAGAAAGTGGGTCAAAGTCAATGTCGTTTCTTAATTCATAGATATAAACTTATAGAAATGCAAAATCCATGTAGCATAGACAACTAGATGCCCACCAGCATCTGTTTGCTTTTTCTTCTGTGATAATGGAGCCTTTATTTATACCTGGACTCCTGACAACTGGGAATAAAGAGATTTTCTCTTGAAGCTAAGGTATGTCTTAACCAGTAACACATAAATGGAGATGATATGTGCAACTTCCTGGAACTGTTCTTGAATAAAGTTGTCATTCTCCCTCCCTTTGGGCTGGTTGCAGTATGCTAGAGGAGCCATCATAGGTCACAAAGGAGACCCGTATGTATTAAGGAAAAGTAAAGAACATGATAGAAGATGCCTGCTTCCATACTAGCCCAGAAACCTGTTTTCGGAGAGAGAAATAAAATGATTCCTCGCATTAGCCATTTGTTATGTTGGATTTTCTGTCACTAACAGCAAAGCTTCATCTTTTATTCTCCAGCAGAGGACCCACACATTTACAAGGATCTCTGCCTCTCAAAAATGCATAACAAATGTGGAAATCATATATGTTTTGTGTTTTCTATTTCATCTTCGTTTCCTTTATTCCTGTGCTAGTTTTACTGATAGCCGTTGCTGTCAGTGAAACAAAAGTAGCAGTCAAAAGAGGTATGAGAAAAAAACTTCAGTCCATACATTTACTTTTTTTCCTCTCTAAATTAGGAAAAGACTGGCGACAAGTGAATGCTGCCATTCAACTCACCCTTTCATTTGAATTGTTTTCAATATTGCCATTAACATAGCCTTCCTATCATTCCTACTACCTTGCCTTTTTGCAAACGCACTTCATTTCTTGTTTGTGTTACTCCAGCAGACTCAAACCGCCATCACTGCTTGTGGCCTGTTGTCTTTCCCTCCTCTGACCAGCTCCCTCTTTCTCTCATGCTACCGTGTATTTATCTCTCTTTAACACTTAACCACACACTGTGCATTATTGTTTACATGCCAGCCAAAGACAACTGAACTGTTTGTTCCTGCAGGGGATTTGTGTATCTAGACTAATGGTCATACAGTAGCAACCCATTAAATATTAGGAGAGAAAAAAGAATGATGGACAGTAGGAAAGAAGAGATTTTTCCTTAAGAAGGCCAGTTTGCTGGTTTATATTCATTTAAAAATTTTTATGTGGATAGGTGCAGTCATCGAATACATTCTAATATGTATGGTAAACATTTTTATTATAATTTTGTGTTTTGATATTTTCTATGCATTTTAATTTTCTTTGAGGCATAAAATCTCTTGGAACACCCCCTTACCTCCTCCTTTTTGGGTGATCTCTTTTACTGAGAAATAGAAAGAGACTACTCATGAAAAGTGGTCAGATCTCTCATTGTCTTTTTCTCTTCTCTTCTATTAACAAATATCACTCCACTGTGTTCTGTCTAGTAGCCCAGAATTGGCTCAGTAGTATTATTAACCCTTAAGAATAAAAATCGGTAGCTTTTGTGGGAAGTTTGGCGAAATATGGGGAAAAATCAGAAGAGATTAGAGGGATCTAGTAACATATTTAAACTGAGACAATGTAGATATTTACATGATGGGAGGTAAACCAATTCTTGCCAGCAACTGCCCCCACCAGTACTATTCTATTAATGTGTACTCTTAATAATGCTTTTACCGCATTTATTGGCATAACATTTTTTATCCTTTATTCTTTGATTGTTAAAGTCTACTTTTTAAATAAAAACATACACATGTTTGGGGGCGCCTGGGTGGCTCAGTCAGTTAAGCATCCACCTTCAGCTCAGGTCATGGTCTCATGGTTCATGAGTTTGAGACCCATATTGGGCTCTGTGCTGACAGCTCAGAGCCTGGAACCTGCTTCGGATTCTGTGTCTCTATTTGCCCTCCGCCACTCATGCTATGTTTCTGTATGTCTCTCTCTTTCTCTATCTCAAAAGTAAATAAAAATTTAAAAATATATACATACTCATGTAGAGCATATTTTTAAAAAATAGAATAAAATTCAAAATTACTTTTATACCTATTTCCCAGAAGTTACTGATATTATTATCTTATTTTATAGCTACCTAGCCTTCTGTTCTATTTATATGGGGAACCCTATTATACATTCTGTTTTGCAACCTGTTTTATTAATTTCAAAATAGGTCATCAAAACTGTCCACGTCAATAAATATTTTCTACAATATTATTAATGTTGTTATAATATTTTCTTTATATGGGTATAATATAATGTATTCAACCAACCTAATATTACGGGATACTTAGTATAATTCTAATTAGCTCATGTTATAAATAGCACTGCCATGAATATTCTTTCAAACTGCATGATTATATTTTTTTGCAAATATCCATGATTGTGTCCTTAGACAAAATATTTAGGTAATGAAATGTCTAAGTTAAATAATAGAGAAATGCTGTAATACCTTTTTAAATATTCATTGACAATCATGTTGCAGAAATACAATACCAATATGTCATCTAAGCAGCTCTATATGGAGGAGCAGAGCTTTGTCAAGTATCTTACCAACTCTGTAGAACCATTAAAAAAAAAAATGTTTGCCAACTTAAGGGCAGGCTTTGTGTTTGCGTGTGTGTGTGACATGAAAGTAGATATAACATTTTTTTGTGAAGATTCATTAAATTTTTATCATAGAATTATGTTGCTTAAAACTCCCAAGTCAAGGGGTTGCCAGGCTGGCTCAGTCAGTGGAGCATGTGCCTCTTGATCTTGTAGTTGTAGGTTCGAGCCCTACTTTGGATATGGAGATTCCTTAAAAATAAAATCTCAAAAAAAAGTCCCAAGTAGGAATTTATATTAAGTGAAAGCAAATACATACATACATACATACATACATACATACATATATATATAGTAAATATATATAGTATATATTTATCTATCACTGTTCTATTATATTTATATGATATATATGTTTATATCATATATAAATATGATATATATAATATATATAATAGAACAGTGATAGAAGAAAAGCAGAGTGTTTAAAAAAATTTTTTTAATGTTTTTATTTATCTCCAGGAGAGAGAGAGAGAGAGACAGCGCGAGCAGGGGAGGGTCAGAGAGAGAGGGAGCCACAGACTGAAACAGGCTCCAGGCTCTGAGCTGGCAGCCANTACATACATACATACATACATACATATATATATAGTAAATATATATAGTATATATTTATCTATCACTGTTCTATTATATTTATATGATATATATGTTTATATCATATATAAATATGATATATATAATATATATAATAGAACAGTGATAGAAGAAAAGCAGAATGTTTAAAAAAATTTTTTTAATGTTTTTATTTATTTCCAGGAGAGAGAGAGAGAGAGACAGCGTGAGCAGGGGAGGGTCAGAGAGAGAGGGAGTCACAGACTCTGAAACAGGCTCCAGGCTCAGAGCTGGCAGTCAGCACAGAGCCCGACGCGGGGCTCGAACCCACGAACCACGAGATCATGACCTAAGCGAAAGTCGGACGCTTAACCGACTAAGCCACTCAGGCGCCCCAAGAAAGGCATAATGTTTTAATTAAATCATGTATCTAAAATTTTATCTTATAAAATCAGTCCTAATTTTGCTACTGAGTTATAGTAGTTCTTATTTCTAATTCTGAAACCATGTGTATTCCCTACGGCTGCTGTAACAAAACACTCTGTATTTTAATGGCTTCAATATCAATAGAAATTTATTCTCTCCATAATTCTGGAGGCTAGAAGTTCAAAGTCAAGATAACAGGTGGACCATGATCTTTCCAAAGTCTTTAGGAAGAGATCCTTCCTTGCTTCTTCAAGCTTCTGGTCGCCTCAGGAGTTCCTTGGCTTGTGTCAGCATAATTCCAATCTCTGTCTCCATCTTCACATGACTACCTTCCCTCTCTGTGTCTCTGTCTCTGGACATGAGTGTATTGGATGTAGGGCCCCCTCTGCTTCAGTTTGACCATATCTCAACTTGATTGTATCTGACAAGATGCTATTTTATACACTTAACAGATACCAGCTTTAAGACTTTAACCAAACTCTTTTCGGAAGACGCATTCAACCCAAAATACCATGTATCTTAATTTTTTTTCCAGTAAACTATAACTAGTTTTGGGAATGAGTTAATAGTAGTTCTTACTCCTACGTTGATAATTTTAATAGTATTACCTCATGCAAGGAGAAATTAATTAAATGATCAAACTTTTTAAAAGCTTAGTTTAGCATCTCATGACTACTGTTTCAACAATTATCCTATATACAAATAATAACAAAATTAAAATAGCTTGAGGATTTTCTGAGATATGCTACTGGTGTCACAGGCACCTAGATCATGGCAGAAGGCGGTGAAGAGAGCTGCAGCCTATTCATATCTCTGTCCATATCACTAGTTAACGATCTGTTTTATGTAACTGTCTAAATAGTTCATAATTACTAAATCAGCTTGGATAAAGAGGAAGTATAGTATAAACATTCTAATAAGTTAAGCTTTTAGCAATACACAGTGAAGTTAATGATAGCAATAACCAGATTTCTTCTAGTGAATATATTAACCACTGTTTTAAAAATATTATTCATTTTAAAATGGTCTGGATTTTTTTCTGCTGTAAGTTCTATTGACTTGTTTTGTTTTTATTAATTTTTTTCATCTCTCACATAAAGATGAAAATATATGTCACTTTCTTTATTAGGGCCCTACTACAATTTATAAAAATCCCAGTCTGCTCATAAAGATGCTCAAATTTCACTTTAAATCCAATGATTTTTTTTTTTAAGATTGCATTACCAATGAAGTATTGCTTCCTTAGGGCGCAAACTTCTAAATGCTATCTGCTCCCATTATTACCCAGCTTCACTTGGTGCTGAAGCTCTGTGTATCATTAAGATAGATTCCAGTGTGTTTTCTACTTTTCTGTGATGACAGTGATATTTTATATAATTTTTGTGAGATGCGGTTCCAACACTGGATCCCCCTTCATTCACTGAGCACAAGCTGGAGTGCTAGCTGCTATGTAACCCCAATAAACAGTCTCTCTGCAGAACTTCTGGAAGGTATTCTTACCGATTTTGTATAGAAGTCATACATAGCCTTTAGAGATAATTCTGTATCTCCTGTTTCTTGTCTCTGATTTTAATTCTCTTTAGGTTAAATTTCCAATTCTGTCTCATAGATATTATATTCGTTTAATATCTAAATGCCAGCTGTGACTTCATTTCTTACAAACAAAGAGAAAATGCAATCAACGTAACCAAACACATTTCGTTTATTCCTAATTTGAGGACAGCTTAAAATATTTTCATATTTCAGTAAACATTGCCTTGGGTATTTTAAGTATAAACACATTACATGTAAACAATGCTTTTGCAAAACAGATTGACTTAAAAATATCCACTGGAGTTGTATGGTACAATATAGCATATTCAGGCAGATTTTCAGCATTATTTTATTTTCCTACTTTCTGCTCTTATGGACATTAGAATCCAACTCCTAATAGATATGTACCGTCATCTGATATAGGTCTGGATGAAAATGGAGAGTAGAGGAAAGATCTTAATTTAGAACATTGTGATGGCCAGTTTATACTTGCTAATATTTATTGAGGACACACCGTGGGCCATGTGTACTCTGCTAAGCACCTCGCCTTTATTTCTCCTTTTATACTTAGAATAGTTCTGAGCTATTTTTTCGTCCAGTTTACATGTATAGACACTACATCCTAGAATTAAGTAATCAAGTTTCCTGCTTTAGTTTTAAATGCTGTCATTCAATTTATTACATGCTTATCTTTGGTGACATAAAAACACTAGAATGGGATGTGATATGACTTTTGCATCTCATACCATTCTTAGTGAGATGATAACCTTAAATTGAGTAAGTAAATAGTCCTGATCCATTTTAGATCCTTTTGCCTAATTTTGTTCTAGGCCAAAGATTTTCAGACTGTGAAAGAAAGTCATATTGTTAATGACAGATAAAATGTCAACATAACACTAGTTCTCTGGAATCTCTCTAGCCACCTCCCCCCAACCCCAGCATTTTACACTCAAACTGGATAATCTATTTGGGTACGACTGTGACTTCTTTATAGCAGCATTAAATATCTTCCATGTTACCAAATATTGTAATTAAGTGAAAAATATAGTGCAAAAAAGAGGAAAGACAAAAAATAAAGCAAAATTATAAATCACTTACTATCAAGATATACTACTATTGAAAATTCTGTCCTCGGGGCCACCTGGATGTCTCAGCCAAGCAACTGACTCTTGGTTTCTGCTCAGGTTATGATCTCAGGGTTTGTTTGTGGGATTGAGTCCTGGTATCTAGCTCTGTGCCAACAGCTCAGAGACTGCTTGGGAATCTATCTCCTCTCTCACTACCCCTCCCCCTACTTATGTCTATGTTCTCTGTCACTCACTCTCTCTCTCGCTCTCTCTCTCTTCCTTAAAAAGGAAATCCTATCCTCAAATGGGATCATCTCCCCCAAGGGATTACCTTACTGGACAAAACAACAACAACATATTTCTTAATAATGAAAGAGAAGTAAAAAAGCGAGTCAGTGAGGCACCTGGGTGGCTCAGTCAGTTAAATGTCTGACTTCAGCTCAGGACATGATCTAGCAGTTTGTGGGTTTAAGCCGTGTCCAGCTCTGTGCTGACAGCTCAGAGCCTGGAGCCTGCTTTGGATTCTGTGTCTCCCTCTCTCTCTGCCCTTCCCCAGCTTGCACTCTCTTTCTCTCTCTCTATCTCAAAAATAAATAAACATTAAAAATGTTTTAATAAAAAGCTAGTCAATGGCATTTTTAATCATTCAGGTTAAAAAAGAAACTTGAATTAATACTTCAAATGTATTACTCTAAAAGATGTAAGTCTGTTTTGTTTATCTACTATTTTTATCACATATGTTGCTTTAATATCCAAATTTTTATTTATTTTGTAAAATAGTGATTTATATAAGTCATAGTATGCAGAAAAATTATGAAATCGTTAGTAGTAACTTAAGTGACCAGAGATGTATAGCTCACAAAGAGATATGTATTCATTTCCAGAGCATGTGTTAAGTACCTGTAGTGTGGATAACAAACTAAGGTTCTTGATTTAATGCATTTGAGTGTCATTTTTAGGGGACAGTTATACAGAGTAACTCTGGTAGAGATTTTGCTAAGAATATCACTATGGGATGCCTAGGTAGCTCAGTTGGTTAAGAGTCCAACTCTATTTCTGCTCAGGTCATGATCTCATGGTTGTTGGGATCCAGCCCTGCATTGGGCTCTGCAATGATAGCACAGAGCCCGCTTGGGATTCTGTCTTTGCTTTTCCCTACTCATGCTCACTCTGTTTCTCCCAAAATAAATAAACATGGGGGGGGGTGTGTGGAAAGGATATCATTCTAGACTGGTGTTTCCTGAAATTATAATTTGAAGATTTTTTTGAGATATTATATAGAATAAACTTCTTCAATGATATTTGAAGCAATATATGTGGAAAAAATAATGGATGCAATAGATTTTCCTTTGAGATCTCAAATGACATTGTCAACATACAATATAGTGAAGACTTGTTTTGCCATACACCTAGAAAAAAGATCGGCATAACTTTTAGTTTGTCCAGAATTGGCTATGTAGTTATGTACGTGTTTATGGAGAAAAAAGGTCATAGTTAAGATATATATTGTTAGTGTTTAAGTTTTTCTGAAACAATTTAAAGTTTAGATCTTAAAGTATACATGTTGGGAGGCTTCCAGGATGGAAAAAACAAATTTGAGGGTGGCCATACTATTGTTTCCATTTTCTTGTTAGAACATATTTTTTTAAGATTAAAAAAAATGGAAATTTGTCTCTCTAAACTCTGCCTCGTTAGCATAGATATTACACTGATGCATTGCTTAGTATCATTAAAAAAAACCTGTTTTTGGCGTACAGATGTCATAGTTTATTTAGTCTGTTTAGTGCATTTAGTTACAATGTATACAATTAAATATGGAAGATCTTTGGATCAAATCTCAGAATGTTTGAAATTACCAGGAAGGTATATTTTTCCACAAAAGAATCCACTTTTAGAATTCAACTTCTTTCCTTTTAAAAATACACCTAACTCCCCTCTTTCGATCATCACCAACTATTAGCCGTAGAAGAAACTTGTTTTGTGCCCTAGAAGCATGTCTCCATCTGCACCTTATCCTTCTCTGTACTCCTATTCTTAGTTAGCACAACAATGTCTATAGTCTGGACTCTCAGGGGCAAAATTTAATCATCTGGTTCTCTCTGATTGCCTCACGCAATTAATATATTTTTTAAAGAAACATAAACCTGTAGAATAAATATAAACCAGTATCTATTTAAGGTGGTTTTCAGATTTTAGTATCCATAAGAATTATCTAGTAAGCGGATTCCAGTACCCATCTCAGAGATTCTGATTCTTTAGGTTTGTGATAGTGAAATAGAATTTGCTTTGTTAACAAACATTTTAGGAATTTTTTATAATCAAAGCCCATCTAACGCTACCCTAACGCTACTACTGCTATTGCCAACCCATGTTACTAATATTTATTAAATATGTGACATGTGCCAGGCAGCACTGTATGTTAGAGCAACGTTATGCAGTAGGCATTTTTTGTCCCTGTTTTGCAGGCAACGCATAACTGAAGCCCAGAGAATATGCTAACTTGTCCCAAATTGCAAAGCTAATAAGTGAATTTATGGAAATTCCTTGCCTTCAAGTTTTTAATATTTATTTAACAAGTATTAATGCCCTCAAGTGGTTTTCACAAAATGAGTGAAGCAAACAAAAGCAATAAACCAGACCAAACTAACATAGACATAATACATGTACAGTCTAATGTCTACTGAACAATGAGTTAATGTCTCTCATTAGAATGGCAATGATTTTTTAATGTGAACATGGAACAAAAATCCTCTTAATCAGCCTCACAGTTTTCCCTGTAGGTCCCCACCCTCAATAGTATAAGTCAAGATTGCACCTTCATGTGGCAGTAACCCCTTCTCCACAGTCAGGGATGACGGCAGCCATCAACAGTCCTCACAGAGACTTGCCTGTTCTTAACTAACTTTAAGAACTGCACTGCTTTGCAGTGATAAGTAGTGCCAGATTGTTTTAAATCCAACTCTGTGCTCCAGTCTTGTTTTTTAATCTGTTGTTATGCTTGGCATGACTCACCCAAATTATGCTAACAATTACAAACCTGAAGTCCCTAAAGGAGACTACTTATACCTGTAAAACTTAACCAAATAAATACATGTATACATAAAAAAGGGATAAGAAACATAAGATTGAACAGTTTTTACTTTTGCCAAGTAAGGATAATAATTATATATATTTTATATATGTATCATATATATGCATGTATATATAAAACTATTATTGGCGTCATTTCATAAGAAAGAATATATTAGAACCTGTACTGGACCCTTTCTCACTGGAGAAGGGGAGAATAAAGGTCACAGTCTCAGAATAAGGATGTTGTTTTGAGTTCTGGTAAAAATTGAAATGGATTGGTATATGTTTCTGGGCTGGCATTTACCAACAGTTACCAATGCTATCTTGATCTTTTCAAAAACTTCCTCAGGATTTACTCCCTGATTTTACATTTATTTATAAAATGTCCTCCTTCATATTCTCAGAGTTTGGAAGCATGCAGTATTTTAACATTCCATTTAAAGTTTAAAATTTTTGTAGCATCATAACTGCATCATAACTGCACAGTCTCCTCTCTAAGCAGCTAACGATCCGTATCCCATGATCGTGCTTTTTCCCTTTCAATTTCTATGGAAAAAAAAGTATCCCCAGTGTTTCTCTCTCAGTTTGTTACTTCCTTCATTTGACTAAAAACATATTTAGAATGTTACCAGTGCCTAATATTATATTTTCAAAAAAGTTCTCAGTTGTCATTTCAAAATAATAGCAATAATTCTTTCTTTTGTTTTTGTTTTTCTTATTGATGAATTTAAGGCACTAAAAAGAGAAAGTTTTAATGGGACTGAATACTGTACCCTTAATAAATATTGTCATTTATTTAAGGTCCATTTCCATATTGTTTATATGTGGACTTTCCTTATACCAAGTGGGTTTACAACAATTCAATTCAATTCTGATACTAACTCCCAGAGTAAGAGCAGACCACACAGGTTTGAGATTCAGGGCAAGGAAATTGTCCAAGCCTCAGATACCAGACACAAGTGGATGCCCAGGTTGCTTCTGCCCAGCTGATTAGAAGTTCAGGTTCAATAATTAGGTAAAACAAATCATAGAGCTTTGAACTCAATAAAATTCTCTAGTCATGATCACAGCTTTAATATAATGGGCACAACTTAGGGACAGCCAAATGGAAGTATTTTATAAGGCAGTGCATGGGGTAGGGGCGGGGTTCCCCAGAGCCTCCGCACCCTCCCTCTCTGAGTGTACAGCTCTCACATATCAATGTGTTTACTAACTCAGAACCTCTCAAATCTTGTTGTACAAGACTTTTTACAACCCAGTTTTAGACCCTACTCCTCTCCAAGGAGGTTGGTGGATGAGATTAAAGCTTCCACTCTCTTCATGTATTTGCTCTTTCTGTTGGCCAGCTTCTTCCTGAATCCTCCTGGATCTTGGTACCCACCCTGAGTCACCTCATTAGCACAAACTCAGATATGCTAGAAACAGATGTTTTTTATGCATAACAAAGACACTCTAACCACTTAAAAGATTCCAAGGGTTTTATGACCTCTGTGCCAGTTACTGAGGACAAGACCAATTTTTTTTTTTATCATGCCACCATTTGATTTCTGAGGACAGTGGAGTATTATTACTCTCTTTTTCCCTCCCAAACCATCAGTAAGCTTTTACAGTGTGCAGCAAACAAAAGCGAAAAACCAGACTGAACTAGTGCCCCATCATTTGCTAATTTTCTAGTATTTTACTACATAATTTCAGTTTTGGCTTCAGCATAATGGCTATGAAAATACATGGAACTATTTAAAAACACTCTCTGTCTATAAAGTATTATTATTACTTAATTATGTTAAAATGCATTTCTCCCCTGGAGACACTAAAGAAGCACGTTTTTGTCCTCTGCCTCTGACCCACCTACTGAAGCAGTTTCTCTTTACATGATTTGCGGTCCTACATTGATGTTTTTATGTACTTGAGACTTATTCTTATTTTCCAGGATCCTCAGTCATAGTCTCAAGAGATAGGTTCATGTGTAAAGCTCAACAAGGAAGAGCCAGATGTGGGAACCAAGACCTATAATAAGCATAATTGTCTCTATTTATAGACTCTTCTATAGCTCATACTCAAGAAATCTATTGCTTGACATTGAAAGTATATCTAACTTTTGGGGTAGTTACAGATGTTGATGCATTACAGTTATCATTTCCAGATATGGTTTGGTATATTTTCTAAGAAATCTTCTATCTTTCCATATGTAAGCCATCGTATCTGGGAATTTATTGCCTCTTTATTTGTAGAATAAAATATGTATGTGAATATTGTATTCATATTCATTAGAAGAATTGATGGATTTGTAATGGAGGACATCCAGAAATTTCACTGGTCAATACCTTCCTCACAAAATTGAAGCCAAAATAAAAAGTAAGAAATAAAACAAAAACATCCAGCACCAAAGTCTTGGTTTCTCATAGAATTTTCCAGTAAAAGGAACTAGGATCCTTGGGAAAATGTCTGAGTCTGGTGCTGGGGCAGAAAATATGAAAATGACCGTGGAGAATCTTCTAGTACTGGAAAGGAAGGAAGTGCTCAAAAAATAAAATGATGGGAATATGCCAAAGAGAAGAAAGCAGCCAACCCAAAACAGCTTTCATGGCCAAAACTGAAACAACTTGTGTAAGAGATTAAATAACAGCATTGGATTACATCACAGAGTATGAAATAAATATCTATGAGTCCATAGTGATACAGATAAACCATTGAATAAATAAATAAATGGGTGGGAGAAACACATCTCCTGTGGAAAAGAATTCCAAATAATTAGTGTAGATACTACCTCCTCAAACAGGTGGAGCTTAATTGTCACACTTTTAGTGTAAATCACACCTAATAACTTGCTACCAAAGAATATAGTGTGAAAGAAAAACAATAGCAACAAAAAAGAAGTAGTTCACAGAGGAGAAACTTGGGAAACACTACCTCACTCAGATGATCAAAGCTAACATCATTGTTGATAAAACATTAATAGTATAGACACTTGATATGGTATGATTATCAATGATGATGTTAGCATTGATCATTGTTAGCATCTGTAAGAACAAGGAAAGGGGGAAAAAGTGTCATAGTCAGAGGAAGCTAAGGAGATATGACAAATAATGTAATGTGATTTCCTGGATGCAATTGTAGAACACAAAAAAGACATTAGAGAAAAACTAATGAAATTCAAATGAACTGTGGAGTTTACATTTAATAATAATTTATTAATATTGGTGAGATTTCCTAAAGTACAATTGACGTATAACATCATATCACTTTCAGGTGTACAACTGAGTGATTGAATAATCATATACCACTGATAGCACAGTCTAGTTAACATCTTCAGCATGCATGAGTTACTGCTTGGAACAGGTGTACAATAGTAGTGTAAAATGTTAAAAATAGGGGAAACTGAGTGCTACGTATATAGGAAACCAGTTGCAAAGAATCTATACAAATCTTATGTAATAACTAGAACCCGGTACTGTTTATTGTAGAATAAAAAGGTACTTAAAAAGAAAACAAGTAAAATTACATGACCAAAGTCTCACATTTATAGGATTGACTAAGTTTTTGTATGGATCAGTACTCAGGAAGCATTCAAATCCAGAAAAACAAACTGAGAAGTGTATGGTGTTTGCTTGCTTTCAACAGATAAATGTTCTGATTTAAAAGACCTTGGTTAGTGAGTGAATTATCAATAAAGAATGTAGAAATATCAATAGGGAATATTAATAAAGATTATTTTTTACTTTCAAGAAATTTCCTGGGACTGTTGAAAATACTGTGACAGATTTACATATCAGCAACGTGTTACCAATCACATAGACAAATGGCCCACAGTGGGACTTTAATAACCCTTTGTAAATAATTTGAAGTAGTTCTGTGAGGATTATGAGCTATCAATGAAGAAAAGAATACTTACCGAATTGTCATCTGCAAGGTGATAGATGTAATTCCCTTCATTTTTCCAGCCACCATTTCTCTAATGCCTACCAATTGCTATGTCTTGGGATACAAACTTAGTCCCTAATGTCAAAGGAGGTTATTATCTAGTAAAGGACAATGAGCATATAATAAGTAAAGCAATTAAATAAGTTATTTGTCTGGTTGCATGGAGAGCATTGAAGGAGTCTTCAATTCTAGAGATTAGGTTAAGCTGGCAAATGCTTTGCAGAAGAGGTGCTCCCAGTGCTTAGGTATATTTCATCATGCCAATAGAGCTGGGAAACCAAAAGCATAGATAGAGTCCAGAAGTGGTATGTCACACTTAGGCCACGGCTAGTGTTTGAGAATTTCCCAGTCATTCTGGAAGCAGAAATGCTATAAGAGAAAGGTTCTAGAAAAGAAAATCCTGGAAATGCATGCATGTTCCAGTTATAGTGGGACTTGTAAGCCTAGCTAGAGTTTTAAATAAGGTAATAGTGTGATCAAGTCATTCTAGCAGCTGTTCATCTGGGACAATGAGGGTGGCTTGCCTATTGTGGTGTCTTGGAGCTGTATTTTATCTCTCTACCACCCGAACACTACTAATTTCCTCCACTATGATGGAACGATACACCTAGGAGTATTGTTACAACAGCCCTTAAATGTGATGGGGTAGGAAGTTGAGAACAACTTTAGAGGGGGATGAGATATTAGACAGCTGAGAAATGTTGAATGACTCTTTTAGTAGCCCAGGTGAGAGGTCTGAATTAAGGCTTTAGCAATAATCATAGAGAGGAAGATAGCTTCAGGAAAGTTCCATGAGGCAGAATCTCTCGGAATTTGATCCATAAGTGGTAAGAGTAAAGATGTCTCAAATGACTTCATTATTGAAAGTGACAGACTTTGGTTTGTGAGGAAAGATAATTCAGTTTTAACACGGTGAGTTTGAGCTACCTATGGGATGCAGAGGTACCATGCCCAAAGGGCAGTAAATAAAATGATCTAGAGCAGCAGCTGGCAAACTTTTACTGTAAAGAACCAGATGTTTCGTCTTTGAAGGCTGTATAAAGTCTCTGTCACAGCTACTCAGTGTTGTTTTTGTAGCTGGGAAGCAGCAATGGAAATATGTAAACAGAGGATTGTGGCTGCATTCTACTATAATTTGATGAACGCTAAAATTCAAATTTTATATCATTTTAACAGGTCTTGAAATATTCTTTTTTTCCAACTTTTAAAAAATGTAAAAAATATTTATGGACTGTACAAAAACAGCCAGTGGGCAGATTTGTCCCAAAGTCCTTAATTGGCTGACCCTTGACCTACAAAGAAATGTGACCTAGAGATAGGAGTGGTTTTGTTATCAGCATATAAGGAGACATCTCAAGCGATGGTTGTGAATACCGTCTCACCTTGAACTGATGGAGGAAAGAGTATGGCTGGGACATGGCTAAGGAACCACCAGAATTTAAGAGATAAGAGTCAGTAAAAGAGATTTGGGAACTAAAACTAATCCTGTTTTGTAATGGATAATCCCGTAATTATTATTCGATGAATATATCAACTATATAAAATGTACGTATATCTAGTATACCATCAGCACTTCTTGTCTCACTCTTTTGTATTTTTTTCAGGGCTTAGTGCACCACCTGCAATAGAGATGTTTGAAAAGTGTCTAAGGAATGGATGATTAAATTGTGATGCCTTATTTAGTACTATTTAACACCTGAAGTTGGGAGCTGTTTTGTTTTTTATCTGCCTACTACAGAAGCAAAAAAGAAACTAAAATTCTTATAATCTTTGAAATAATTTTCATATCAAATTAGTGACAGTGTTAAATGTTTTTGTTCATTTTTCATAATTTGTGGTGTTTAAAAGTGATTAAGTCCCTAATCATGAAGTAACTTTTAGTAAATGAAACTCTGTATTTTCTCAATACTATTTTCCTCTTTCCAGTTTTTAAGTTGTCAAAAAGCATGACATACAAACAAAAAGCTAATGCAGGTTTGTGAGAAGTAGAGCCAATTCAAAGGTCAAAAAAATTTAAAACACTCTTAGAAAATATTGGGTGCCTGGGCGGCTCAGTAGGTTAAGCCTCCCACTACGGCTCAGGTCATGATCTCGAAGTTCTTGAGTTTAAGCCCCACGGTGGGCTCTGTGCTGACAGCTCAGTGCCTGGAGCCTGCTTTGGATTCTTTGTCTCCCTCTCTCTCTGCCCCTCCCTCTCTCATGCTCTCTCTCTCTCTCTTTCTCTCTCTCAAAAGCAAATAAATATTAAAACAAATTTAAAATATATTTAAATATATATTTATAATTTTGTTCTGATTAAATGTTGGGACATAGCTGTGATTAGGGATCTGTGATAATCATCTATTTCTACAGTATGTACTATGACAGTGGCATTAATTGCAGTCAAGAGGCAACCACTAAACTCGGCCAGTTATCTCATCAGTGAAACCAGTTTTAATGTAGGCAAGTTAGTGCCTGATCATTTATATTAAATAAATAACATTATCTTTTCCTAATGCCTGTCTCAGAAAAATATGGTCTCATTTGCTTTTATGTTAATAAAATAATAGTATACTAAAAGATAATGGATATCTTTCAAAGTGGAAATCCTTATAATTACCTTAAAAAATAGAAATGAAGGTGGATGGTTTTGGTTTGTGGTTTTGAAACAAATCTAACTACTGGATATATTTCAGAATTACTTGTGGAGAGTTTTGATCCAGTAGGATTGAGTCAGCAGGGCATTTAATTTATTTTTTTGATACAGAAAGATTTTATAGTGTAAATTGCAAATATAAAACAATGCATATCAAATATCAATGCCGCATTTTAAAATCAGTCAGGGAAAGACAAACATCATATGATGTTACTCATATGTGTAATTCAAGATACAAAACAGATGAACATACAGGAAGGGAAGCAAAGATAATATAAAAACAGAGAGGGAGACAACCATAAGAGACTCTTAAATACAGACATCAAAGTGAAGGTTGCTGGTGAGGTGTTGAGTGAGGGGATGCTCTAAAGGGGTGATGGGCATTAAGGAGGGCACTTGTTGGGATGAGCACTGGGTGTTAACGTAAGTGATGAATTATTAAATTCTACTCCTGAAGCCATTATTACACTATATGTTAACTAACTTGTATTTAAATTAAAATAATAATAAATAATAAAAAAGAGTCTCTTATGGTTTACCTCCCTCTCTGTTTTTATCTTATTTTTGCTTCCCTTCCCCTATGTTCATCTGTTGTGCTTCTTAAATTCCACATAAGAGTGAATCATGCGATATTTCTCTTTCTCTGACTGTTCCCCAAGAGCCTTCTAACATGCAGCTGAAAGTTAAGAAACACAGGATGTTTGGGGTATAGTGGGTGTGGTGGGTATGGTGGGTGTGTTGTGGTATGTGTCTTATATGTTGTGTGTGTGTAATGCGTTTTGGTATGTTGTGTAGTGTGTATGTGCGTGCACTCTAGGGTGGGACGACTAACCTGAAGAACAGTCCCATTCTCCTTTTTCTTTTGTCTTTTTCCTTAACAATATGGAGATAGACTTAAGTCCTTTTACTTCCTTGCATTGTCCACAATCAAATGATCAGAGTTGGAACAAAATGTAGAATTATTTGCATTACTGATCAGAAAATGAACAAATTTGCCCACAAGCAGAGATAGGCTAACAGCAGCTGCCAGCTAATCCTTTTATCTCTCTGAATCTGGGTGGAGCAGAGACTTTTACGAGGCTGGCATCAATACAGCGTGCTGGTGCCAATATCTGGGCCCCTTTATTGATGCCAACATCATACAAATCTTCTCATCCACTCCACTCCATCTGTGGTATTCCCCCTGGGTGCTACGGCTCAGAGTTGCCACTGAAATGCTCCATTGCAGGGCGGCCGTCTCAGAGCTCCTTCGTGTTATTAAGAGCTGCCATGAGAGTGCCTGTCATGTGGCAACTACTCTTTGGGGCACTTTATATTTTCTCATTTAGTGATCATCACAATATTACAAGGTAGCTGTTATCATCACTATCACCATCATCATCATCCTTCTATTACAAATAAGAGAACTAAGTGTCAGCAAGTGTAAAGTAACTTATACAGCAATAGAAAGTGATAGAGCCAAGATAAGAACTATATTCAGTCTAATCCTTAGTTCTTTGCTTTCTTCCCTGAGCCAAGCTGCCAAATATCACTGTGTTAAATCACTCATCACATTGTATCGAATTGGACAGCATGTCTACATATGAAATATTAAAATCTATTTCCTAGTGTAGTGAGCATGTAGAGAGGGTGCTTCTTTGTGCCAGAAGACACAATTTTGAAATAGGAGAGATATAGAAGGGCAGTTATGTGCTCTTTAAAAACAAAACAAAACAAAAAACAGGTCCAGCAGTGCCTGGGTGGCTCAGTCAGTTAAGCATCTGACTTCAGTTCGGGTCATGACCTCACAGTTCATGAGGCTGAGCCCTACATCAGGCTGTCCACTGTCAGCACAGAGCCTGCTTCAGATCCTCTGTCCCCTCGTTCACTGCACTTACCCCTGGGGAAAGGTGATTGTTAAACTGATTGTTAAAAGCAAAGATTTGGGAATGAGGCACATATTTGAATTCAGAGTCCAGTGCCAATAAGATGTCCACTTGAGTGTCTGTAAAATGGGGGTAATAGCATCACAGGGCGTTGTGAAGATTACATAAAATAGTATAGGTTATTGATTTAGAGTCATGCCTAGGGAATAGCCAGTGCTTTTAATGTTTAGAGAAGAATTCTGAAAGACTAGAGTACTGAATTACATTAAACCAAGGCTTCAAAGGGATGGAAGATTAAATGCAAGAGTGAAGCAGCATGCTTGAGCAACACTCTTCACAGAAGAAGAAGTGTTTAGACCAAGTCTAAATAGAAACAAGGATGATACCTTTTGGAGTAGATGTGAACCTGGTTACTTATTGGTGAATAATAGACCACCCCAAATGTAGTAGCATAATCTTTCATTTTATTCTGCCCATGAATTCTGAGGTCAGCACTTCACCCAGGGCATGGTAGAATTGGTTTGCTTTTGCCCCACTGTATTTGTGGTCCCAGCTGAAAAGACTTGGACACTAGAGGTGACTTGAATGACTGAGGCGGAACCATCTAGAAGCTCCTTCATTCACATATCTCCTGCTGGGGCTTGCTTACTTGAAGGCCAAACCCACTACTGGAAGCTGGTAACTGGAGCGTCCATCTACGTATGGTGTTTCCATATGGGCTTGACTTCTCTCAGTATGGGTTTTGCTTTTTGAACAAAGTGCCCCAGTGAAAGCTGAGACTCAACAGATGTCCCAAGAGAAAGTAGAACCCTGATAATCTCTTCTGACCTTGACCTGCAAGTCATATAACATCACTTCAGGAATATTTTTGGTGCAAGGCAGTTACTAACACAGAGAGCTCAGATTCAAGGGAGACAAATTAGACTGCTTTTTGATGGGGAAATGGCAAGGTAGAGCGGCCAACCCTCTAAATTTACCCAGGTCTGAGGGAGTTACCATGACATAATTCTTTCAGTTTTAAAACAAGGAAAGTCCCGGAAAACCGGGACAGTTTGGTTTCTCAATGGCAAGATCACATTCAAAAGAGCTTGAGAAGAAGATATTGTTGCTCAAAATATGGTCTGCACCAAAGATGGAAACTATGGAGCAGAGCCGTAACTATGTCAAGCCAGAGTCTGGATCAGCCAACCTACAGGCATTTGCTTGTTTCAGCTGGCCTGACCCGCTTTTTACTAGAGTGGTTTGTTGGCATTGTCAAATGTGGGTTAAAAGAGAAGGAGAAGGGCCTATGGTGATAAGATATTGAGGAATCCGTCCCTGAGTGAAAACAAAGCCTACTCTTGTCCGCTCACACATGTCTTTAGTGTTGTGTGTAGCACCACTGCCAGCACTACAGTGGGGAAAGCACTGCTCCAAGTCTTTGCATGTACTGATGCTCTTGTTCTTTGTAGCCCCACAATCCAGAGTGTGGGCCCTGGACCAGTAGCATTGGCCTCTCCTGGGAGCTTGTTAGAACTACAAACTCACATACCGTATCCCAGACTGACTAAATCAGAAGCACTGGGAGGTGACCCAGTACGCTGTGTTTAGACAACTCTCCAGGCAATTATTAACGCTTGCTGAAGTTTGAGAAAGTTTGTTCCAACACAACTACTTGGGTAGCACTTCTCATCCCAGGAGTGAATCCAAACCATTTGGGGGAGGTTTTAAATCACACTGACTTTGGCTTCCTAGGTTTCATCACTAAAATGAGCCTGTTTCAGTAGACTGGGGAAACAGTGGCATAAGCATCTTTTAGGGAAGTGAGGTAAAGTGGATATTTTATGTTGGTAGCAGTATACACATAAGCACACAGAGTACACATGGAATTGCTTTCAAACATTATTTAACCCAAATCTTACAAACATATCACATTAGTTGTAGGAGGGATTAAGATATTTTGTAACTTCAGGGCAGTAATTCATTATTTGCAATGAAGACACAAAACCTCACTGCCAGCATGAGGGCGCAGTTGGAAGCAACTGAAATCATACAAGCATCATTTCACAAACATCTATTTTTATGTGGCACCATTTTAGAAAAGACTGATTTTTACCTAAAAATCATTTTACTTATGCTCTAACAGGTATTTGGAATGAAATGCTATATTGCAGTTATCTGTGTGAAGGTCTGGTCAGCATTGATTATTCTGAACGCCTAGCTCTGCAAAGAAAGTGTTGTTACGTTGACAAACTTTATTATAAAGCACATTGTACATGACTAGTAGTTAGGCTTTCATCAAAACCTTGAAAATAGTATCAATATATTTAAGTGCAAGATGGTGAACACTTAGCTGGTACAGGAAGGAGCTGTATCTGCATATCTCATCCTTGAAAATTCAAGGGTGGATGGGTGGCTCAGTCAGTTAAGCGTCTGACTCTTGATTTCTGCTGAGGTCATGATCTCATGGTCATGAGACCAAACTCCAAGATGATGGAGACTTCTTGGGATTCTCTCTATCCCTCCCTCTGTTTCTCTCTCTCTGCCCCTCCAGATGAGCCCGCTCTCTGTCTCTGTCCCTGCCTCCGTCTCTCTCTCTCTCTCTCTAAAAAGAAACAGACATTAAAGAAAGTTCATTTACTGAATTAAAGTCCTTAGTTTTAAAAACTTTAAAAAATCCATTTCAAATCAATTTGTGCATGAATGATTGTTATGTATTCTAATTTATCAGTAAATTGGCAAGAGATACTGGAAATTTATCTAGACAGATAACTTCTCTAAGCCAAAAACAATTTCCCCACTAAATCCAAGCTATCAGAGCAAGAAGGCAAACTAACTAGTTTTCTCTTCAGTGCAAAAGGCCTTTCTTATGTCTCCATAAATATTGGCATGTCCAATGTAAAATCTTGGTTCTTCTTTATCTTACATTTGATTTGAACATTTTAAAAGCCCCAGAGTATCAGATACTTGTGTTAAACCGAGCTCATTCACCAGAAAGCCAATCTTTTAGATGTCTTTGTGACAGTCACTTACTGCCTAAGACACATGCAGAATCTCTAATAATTCTGGCTTTAGAAGGGCAGAATTTTGATCTTCTATTTCCTTTTATTTGCAGTTAGAATAACTTTATACTGGTGAAGCACCAAATAAAGCTAAGGTCACCAGCAGAAACTGAAGCAAAAAGTGGAATCTTTAAGCAAGAGTCTTTTGAATCTGGTGTTGAACTGACTGAAAAAAATGTTACTTTTACTGAACCAAAGGGCTTCTGTGAATAGCATTACAAAGACACATAAAAGGAACAGATTGGAAAAACATAAAATTGTGAAACTGTTGAACTAAAATGCAATAATCAGAAACATAGTATTTATATACTATTATTGTTTCATTTAATTGTATTTTTTGGTTTTGTTTAGCAGACATACACTGTCATATGTTTGTTACTTTGATCCAGAATGGCCTAAGTATCTAAATAATGGTGCAGAAACTAGTGATTTTTAGGCTGTTAGGATAGAATATAAAAGACATTTTTAAAAGGAATATAGAAGATATTACTTATGTATAAATGTAATTTGCTAAATATTTTACCTATATCTCACTGAATGAGTTTGATTTAACCTACGCATAAACTATGAAAAAATATTTTGGTCTTAAGAATAAAATGAATATTTCTGGTGCGAAACTTGAAACCATCCACGGGAAAACAAAACAAAATAGAATTGAATGAATTTGTTTCTTCAGGGCTTTAGTTTAATTCCTTCATACCCTGATATCATGTCACCCAAGATGCAGATTCCCAGAACATCTAGTTGGGTATAGCTTGACTCGTAGACCCACTTCTGGTCCAGGGAAGAGGAGAGCATCTTCCGTGGCATTTTCTAACTTTGTAGGCACATAGGCTGGATAGATAGAGCAAAATACAATGCTTACCCAAGAAGAGGGAAGCAAAGACAACAAATAGTCAACACAGAAAGCAAAGCAGGACTTTGTTTTTATTAGTCATATTAATGTAGGATAATTTTTGACTGATCTGACACTTTTCCACTTCAGTTAAAAGGTATATTTGTCAAGTATCCCTGAAACAACGCACACACACACACACACAAAAACACAATTTTATTTGGTGGAATAAAAGATATCCCTTTACACCTCCAAAAAGTCACTTTGTACTTCCATAAACTAATTTGATGGAAAAAAATTAGCACAAAAAGCTTATGCCCGTTTTTTCTCCCTCTTGCCTACTTCTCAACTTTCCTTTCTCAACTTCAACACTTTGGGCACATGCCTGCTTTGCATTTTGACACCTAAGCAAGGATATTTCTTTGTTCTAATGGGCTGTCTTGAACGTTGTGGGATATCCTAGGCCTCTATCCACTGGATATCATCCCTCCCAGTTCTTATAACCAAAAATATCTCTAAACATAGCCATTGTCTCTTAAGGGATACTGTTGTCCCTACTGAGACCCACTGATTTCCTAGACTACCTTCAAGGGTAATCTCTCTTTTTTTCCCTAATGAAAATAAATAATAAATTTGCTAATATATTTTAGCAATTTAAAAGAAATTACACACAGAGGAAGGTGGGTCAAGGCATAAAGAGCAATATTTATTTTTATAATGGTTATTTCTTGTGATTTTTGTTTTGATTTGCTTTTGATATATCATTGATACTATGAATGATTATTTTAATAGTCTATTTTCTCTAGACCAGAGTATCTGAGATATGTTGGTTGTCTAATAACTATAAGAAGTTAGCAGTTGCCTCCTATCCCCACTCTACAATCAAAGCTGCTTAAAAGAACACAAACAAACAACAACAAAAAACCCTAAGTACCAAGTCATAGTATCTTCAAAAAATTATTAGGCTTTTGCCTGCAACGTGAAGCCTGTAGTACCAGGGACAGGATTTTTAAAACACCACGGATGCCTGAAAGACTGTGGTTCAGCATTTCAATCTACCAAAATAATCAACCGGACTATAATCAGCACATTAAATAAAGATTCCAAGTCCAGTCGTAAAACACATTTATTCTAATCCTGCCATATGCTTCCCCTGCCCTTATAACCACCTTTGCTTCATGATCATAATTTCTAGTTCCAAGAATAATCCAGTTTTAAAAATTCAATGTATAGTTCCATATGTAGCAAAGTTTCTGAGCTTCATCTACAATAAGATTTTCTTCAAAACTCACCCCTCTCGGGGCGCCTGGGTGGCTTAGTCGGTTAAGCGTCCGACTTTCGCTTAGGTCATGATCTCGCGGTTCGTGGGTTCGAGCCCCGCGTCGGGGCCTGTGCTGGCTGCCAGCTCAGAGCCTGGAGCCTGTTTCAGTCTGTGACTCCCTCCCTCTCTGACCCTCCCCTGCTCACGCTGTCTCTCTCTCTCTCCTAGAAATAAATAAAACATTAAAAAAAAAATTTTATAAAAAAAAAAAAAACTCACCCCTCTCCTTGGTGCTATAGGTGGGAAGCTTGCCACCCAAAATGGGTGCTTAGAGCCTTTCTCTCCATTTTGTTCACTTAATGAGTCCACTTCTCTCCTGTCGGCTCTGAGATGTTAAGTTTGGGAGGGAAGAAGGGGAGAAGAGTTAAGGCACAGGAAAAGTCTTATCAAAGTAGGTTTCTCTTAGGAAGATGCATAAAGATGAATCTCTGGCTTGGGCAGATATTTGAAAGGCAAATGGTACCATTGAAAAATACTTGACCGTGCTTCATGTGAAAATGAATGATGCATGTTGCAGCTATTGACCACACTTACATTTCCTCTTTATGCTCCTGGGAATCTAGATATCACTTTACACCTCCAAAAAGTCACCTTGTACTTCCAAGACAACCCCCCTCCTCTCTTGGTCCCTGATGTACTCATGTAGCCCTGTTTTCATCTTTAGAGTAAATTATAGCTAATTCCTTATGTATCCTGGTCTTTCTTTTTCTTCTTTCTCCCCAAACTCTGGAACACACATACTGAGCTCCCATAAGTCCTTTCTCATTAGGTTTAAACAAAAGGAAAACAAAATGTCCAAGCTCTTCAATAACTTAATCTGGATGGTGGTGTATCTCACCGTGCTCGCTGTAGTATGTTCTTCATGTCCCTTCCTTAGGTTTGCCTGCAGTCTTTAAGGACATCAGATTTGTCTGCTCTGGAGCTGTGCCTGAGCATGTATGTTCTCCATGTGAGGAGAAAGTCAGATACTATTGGTATTGGCTCCATGCTACTCTATTCTCTTCTTCTTGTCAACAGTGAGTCAGAAAAACACTCAGATTTCAAAATGTGTCCAAGCTTTCAACTGTGCCTTCTGATGCTTCATAACTAAGGAACTCCCTATACTCAAGTCCTTCCACTGAAGACTCTACTTTCTGCATCTCTCCCCTGAGCATGCCCTCAAGCCCTCTTTGAGGGAAGATTATTTTCTCACTTCTGTTGTAATTCTGTTTTAGGGATTAAAGGTAGTGTCACATTGGTCAGCTCTCCTAAGTACTTGTTAAACAACAAAATCAAATAAAAGAAAAACTCTGCTCTTTTTTTTTTATTTTTTTTTTAATGTTTTATTTATTTCTAGGAGAGAGAGAGAGAGAGACAGCGTGAGCAGGGGAGGGTCAGAGAGAGAGGGAGTCACAGACTCTGAAACAGGCTCCAGGCTCTGAGCTGGCAGTCAGCACAGAGCCCGACGCGGGGCTCGAACCCACAAACCGCGAGATCATGACCTAAGCGAAAGTCGGACGCTTAACCGACTAAGCCACCCAGGCGCCCCGGAAACTCTGCTCTTTTGAAGCTTAAGGCATTTAGTTGTACTCTGAGAGTCAACTATAGGCACAGCAGAGATTATGTACAGACTGTGTAAGTCTCATACTGACTTTGTTGCCAGCTTGTCTTGTTTACAACATAGAAAAATTTTAAGGACTTGACCTTCAAATTCTTTTTTAAAATTAAAAACACTAAAACATTAAAAAGTAGAAAGAGGATTGTATTAGCCCATATCTGTTTTCTTTAACAGATATGCCAAGGAATATTTGCATTATTACTGGTTAAATTAAACCAAACAGAAACATACATTTAAGTGGAAATATTTTTTGAGCTATTTATATTAATACCTAGTAGTAAGTTAAAAAATTAAACATAAGAGGAAAAGAGGAAGAAGACTATTATGAAGGGCAGAGAGACAGGAGGTGGAAAAGGGAAGCCTGTGAGAGGGTATTAAGGCAAATAAAATGTGATCAGGTATTTAGAACAATAGTAAGAGATGAAAGGAGCAAATTTCAATCAGTTATGTAGAGAAGACCCATCTTAGGAGTAAGACAGACCTTGCTTTGACTCCCTGTAATATTTCTAAGTCGTTTTTTTTTTAAGTTTATTTATGTATTTTGAGAGACACAGACAATGCAAGTTGAGGAGGGGCAGAGAGAGAGAGGGAGAGAGAGAATCCTGAGCAGGCTCTGTAAGGGTTGAAACCATGAAACTGTGAAATCATGACCTGAGCTGAAAACAAGAGTGGGTTGCTTAACTAACTGAGCCACCCAGCAGCCCCTCTTAGTAGTCATTTTTGATAGTTACTAACATTCCTTTCCAAAAGGTTGCAGTATTTATTTTCCCAAAACATTACCAAACAAATGAATTTAAATGAAGTTGATTTTAAGGAGGAGCTAATGGAGTCTAAGATCAAACAGTGTTTACCTTCTTTAAAGTAGGTGCTATAAAATGCAGTTTGATTCCTGCATTCATGGTATAGAGTCTTTTAATCAGCACATTAAACTGCTAAATTTGTCCAATGCTTAGAATAAAATGTGAAAAGAGTTTGGGTTTGCTCTTTGAAGTTGTTCTAGTGAGAAAGAACAGTATTAACTTGTTTATTCTTTTGGAGTTCCTTAAATAACTTTTATCTTAGAGTTCTATTAAATACATTTGGAGTACTTGATAAGAGATTTTTCATGATAAAGGTGAACTTATATCTTTTCTTATTTAGGGGAAATATCACTTAACTGAAATGTTGCCATTGTACATTGTTTTTACATCCTAAGTGTCATAATATGCAGGTTTATAGGAAATGACATCTTTTATTTAGGTTAGTATAATATATAAGAGTAAGATTGACATTCTTGTTGCTGTAGAGTTTTCTGATTCAGTATTAGGGTAATAAATGATATATACATGGTTTAAGTAGGTTACAGTATTGGTGTGACAAATGTAATATTCGTGATAACATTGCTATATAAAGTTATATCTATAAATATACTCATGTATTTAATTCCCAGTGAAAGAGTTTGAGATAAAATCAAAGAATATAAGACAGCCCACATAGAATAATATGAACAGCTGAGTTTTTTCCTCTGTTGACTACTTAGCATATCTATGTAATTCAATCTAGAAATGTAAGCTATACCATTTAGCCTATATTTAGGTGTTTATAATAATTAGGCACATATTGTTGGGTCTTGTACTTTTTTTTCTTAGATTTTGCATAAACTCTTAAGTATATCTGTGTAACTTACATATTTATCACTATATCTTTTGCACTTTTTAAAGTGGCAATAATCAGTAGGCCCCTTTCTCACACTGTATGTTTGTATTCTTTTTATCTCCTCCCTAATATGCAGCACAAATATATATCACTTTATATAAATATATGGATTTCCTTCATAAAATTCTCTTGTAATATATTCTTATAAGTGGCACCATAAGGAGAAAAGGATTATAATGTGTTCTTTTTTCCAGTCTGTATATATTATCATTTATTATATAGCCATGATGCCTCTTTGCCTGAAAATTTATAATATCCTATTTACTTATAAAAATCCAGCTTAGTTAATGTTTGGGTTTGTAACAAAAAATGTGAATTGAGACATACATGTCCCCAGGGACAAGGGAATGTGTTTTCTTTTGTTTACAAACAAGTATGTCCTTGATTTATAAATGTCCTAGAAATATGAAGGTAATTGAGTGATTAAGACTTTCATCAAGATTCTCTAGCTCCTCTCAATTTTTCCATCCTCTTCTTTCCCTTTAGGTTTCAGGAAATCTTAAATTCCCATTCTGATTTTTTTTTTTTTAACACCAAGAACTTCCTCTCTCTTTTCCTCCCTCTTTCTCTCCTCATTAGCTTCATCTGCCCTCACATGCCCTGCTAGCACATTTGAATAATTACCAGATCTACACATCTAACCCAAACTTATTCTGAGCTCTAGTTGTGAATGTCCAATTCCATGTTTGACATCTCTGTTTCAATAACAAACTAATAATAGGAATGTACTTTAAAAAGTGCACTGCCTTTTCCATTACTAGTGCTGTTGTGCCCTTATTGCATTTCAACTCTACTGTTTATTATAATCACCTTTATACTCTTCTTTCTACTTTTTCTTTCTTTTTCCCTTTATATTCCACATTTTGTAGCCAAATTAAGTTTCCTGAAACCAAACTTCATTCTCTGTTCATAAGCCTCCACAGAATCTTTCACTTCTAATTTAGTTGGCAGCTAAAGTTGCCAGCAACATATTCAAGATACTGGAAGGTATCCCTTCAACCCACCTTTATAACTTTGCAACCTAAATTTAAATGCCTTTCATTGGTACCATTAATCATCAGAGTATGACCAATCATTTGAGATCCCTTTGAAATGACCTTCTTTAATTTATCAAGCACTACTAAGTGCCAGTTATATATATCAAAGAAAAGCAAACAAACAGATAAACAAAGACATAGTTCCTGTTCTTGGGAAACCTAATGCACTATGATTTAAAATCACACAATTCTACAGGATACCTGGGTGGCTCAGTCAGTGAATAACCGACTTTGACTCAGATCATGATCTCCCAGCTCATGAGTTTGAGCCCCGTGTGGTGCTCTCTGCTGTCAGGGCAAAGCCCGCTTTGGATCCTCTATCCCCCTCGCTGTCTGCTACTCCCCTACTTGTGCATGCCTGTGCATGTTCTCTTTCTCTCTTTCAAATATAAATAAACATTTTTTAAAAATAAAATAAAATCACACAATTCTATAATTGTTCACAGCATGAGTGGAAGTTGAGTTTCTTTGAATGATGAGTCAAACACAAGAATTTAAGGACAAAGCAATTTAATGGGAAAAAGATAGTAGTCTTCTCAACAAATAGTGCAAGTACAATCAGATATCCATATGCCAATGAATGGAGTTGTATCCATACCTTCCACAAAAATGAACTCAAAAGGGATCTTAAACATAAGAGCTAAAACATGTTAAGTGAGGATAACAGCTAAATGGAAATGCCAGCAAGGAAGAGAGAGAAGGTATGTGGCAGTTCTAGAGAATGTACCCAGAAAAGCCCTTCCTAAAAGATGACATTTGACCTGAAGAAGGGATGGGCAGAGGGTGAATCAGCAGCTTTAGCCCAGCTGGTGATAGGAATAAACTATTGTGTTGCTCTATGAGGTACAAGGATGTTGTATCTGTTATGTTGGTGGCACCTGGGCTTTGGTCCACACCAGTGCAGTCACCCTGCCTCCTGCCATGGAATGCTATCTTGATGACTGGGCCATCTCTGTGTAGCTCTCCAGTCTCAAAAGAAAAAAAAAAAAAAGGAAGAGAGGGAGGGGGAAAGGAGGGAGGGAAGAAGAAAGGAAGGAAGGAAGGAAGGAAGGAAGTAAAGGACCCACATTTTAATTTATATATAACACTAAGAGGTAGGTATTGGGATTATTATTTTCCAGAAAAAAATAATATTACTATCTCAAATTTTTTAAATTTTTAAACATTTATTTATTTTTGAGAAAGAGAGAGAGTGAGGGGTAGGGGCAGAGAGAGAGGGAGGAGAGAGAGAATCCTAGTTAGGCTCCACACTTTCAGCATCAGAGCCCAATATGGGGCTCAGACTCAGGAACTGTGAGATCATGACCTGAACTGAAGTTGGAAGCTTAAAAAGTGAGCCACCCAGGTACCCCCACATTCATTTTTTTAAAATTGTATTTATTTATTTTTGAGAAGGGGGAAAAGGGCAGAGAGAGAGAGGGAGACAGAATCCCAAGCTGGCTCCACAGTGTCAGCACAGAGCCCAATGTACATCTCAAGTTCACTAACTGTGAGATCATGACCTGAGCCTAAACCAAGAGTCGGATGTTTAACCTACTTAACAGAACCACTCAGGTGCCCCTATATCTCACATTTACTGAGTGCCTACTGTGTGCAGGGCAGTCATTTCTGTTGAAATGCTAGATTCTCAGATCTACAATGACATTTAATCCTTACAACAATCCATTCTGTTGAGAATATGTGGGAACAACAGTGAAATTTCCTGACGAACATATAGGTAAATGAAATAACCTGAACAATTTCAATTAGCTAGTAAAATTCACATTTGTTTTAATAATTAACTTCCTCTTTAAAGAAACAAGGAGGTAGGATCACTCTTAATTCCAACTGAAAGAATTTAGGAATAATTTCTGGGACCCTTGTAAATTACAGTTGTTTATAGTGAAAACAAACCAAATTAAAACCTGTCTAGATAAAACCTATATGACAACCATAAACTGCTTCACCTGTAGCAAAGTGTATGTAATACAGAACCAAAATGTAAAGAACAGAATTTGGCAGAATATTTACTTTAAAGCTAAAACTGTGAAACTCTTAAAAGAAAACAGGAATAAATCTTCATAAACTTGGATTAGGCAGTGGTTTCTTAGCTATGACAACAAAAGCGGAAGCAATACAGAAAAAATAGGTATATCGGGCTTCATCAAAATGAAAAACAGTTGTGCTGCAAAAGATACTGTCAAGAAAGTGAAAAGACAGCTTACAGAACCGGAGAAGTTATTTGCAAATTATATGACTGATAAGAAATTTGTATTCAGAATATATAAAGAATTCTTACCAGTCTATAACAAAATACCAATAATTCAATTAAAAATTAGTCCCAGTTCTCTGAAAACAATATACAAATTTACAGTATACAAATATACAATATACAAATGTCCGATAACCACACAAAGATGGTCAACATTATCAACGATCAAGGAAATAAAAAATCAAAACCATAATGGGATACCACTTTGTAACCATTAGATAGGCTGTATTCAAAAAGACAGATAACACTAAGTGTTGACAAAGATATGGAGAAGTCATTCCCACTCCTGCACTGCTGGTGGGATTATAAAATGGGACAGCCACCTTGGAAAATAGTCTGACAGATCCTTAATGATTAAACATAGAGCTACAAATGTCCCAGCAACTTCACTTTTAGGTATATAACCAAGAAAAATTAAAACATTTGTCCACATTGAAAACTGCACACAAATGATAGCAGCATTTATTTGTCATAGACAAAAAGTGGAAACAACCCAAATGTCCATCAAAAGATGAATGGTAAATAAAATGTGGTATATAAATAGAATATTATTCACCACTAAAAACAATGAAGTACTCATTTATGCTACATCATGGACAGACCTTGAAAACATTATGCTAATTGAGGTAAACCAGTCACGATTCCATTTATAAGAAATGTCTGGAAGAGGCACATCTATAGAGATGGATGGCAGACAAGTTGTTTCCTAGAGCTATGTATGGGGTACGGGAAAGTGGAGAGTGACTTCTCATGGGTACGGGGTTTCCTTTTCAGGCAATGAAATTGTTCTAAAATAGATTTTGATGATAGATACACACTTCAATGAATATTCTAAAAAACATTGTATACTTCAGATGGCTTAGTTATAGGGTATATGAATTATATCTCAAGAAAGCTGTTATTTTTTAAAAGTTAAAGAAAGAAGGATGAAGAGCACCATGTTCCTTTTACTTGCCATTCCTTCTGTATAGAATGATCTTTCCATGTTATCTGTGTGGCTCACTACTTCATAACCTTCAAATGTCTCCTTTTAGTTAGGCCTGCTTTGGTTACCAATAAATTTCAAACTTTTCTCCTTTGCATGTATTACTGTCTAACATGCAGCTATTTTACTTATTTATCTTATTTATTATTTGCCTCCTCATGAAAGGAAGAGTTTTTGCTTATTGATCTTGTCACTTTTATCTCTAGTCTTTAGAAAGTGCCTGGCATGTAGTAGATATTCAGTAAATATTTGTTCACATAAAAGAAGAGGCAGATACATCCAGATCTCAAGTAACCTGGTATGTTTGGACACTACTAATGGTTCTCAAATAGCTGGATCAGAGGGTAGCCAATGGGGCATAGTGATAAATAAGGCTGTGGAAGGAAGAAGCCCTGTGACTGAGGACCTATTACAGACACACTAAAGATGCTATAAATAGGAGAGAACCATGGAAGGGAGATGAGCAAGGGAATGTAATGATCATTGTTCTTCCTGTTGCCTTCTTGAAGGCAGGCAATTGTGTATCTTTCCAAATTTCTCTCTCTTTCTCTCTGTCTCCCTTTCTCTTTCTCTCCCTCAATCTCTTTCTTTCAAGTAAGAGAGTGTCTCTGAAACTATTTTTTATTTGCCCACCCCACCCATAAGAGCTTATGTTATTATGTACTTAGAAGTAAAGGTGATGTGTAGTATGATTTACATGTGTTTATTTATTATTTTAATTTGGACTTTTTTCTCATGGCTTCAATCAGACATTTATTCAATCATTTCCCAAGTTAGTTTCTAGTCCCAATGTTAACCTGATTAAAAAAGGAATAGAAATTCGGGCAACATAAAACATTTCATCTTCCAGAACAAAACAAACAACAGCAAAGAGAGTATTTTTCCAATTTAACTATATTTACTGCACTATTTAGATTTTCACACTAAAATTGGGGTAACTTAACCAGTGACCATGGGCAAGGTGAGAAAAGTTGTAATTTCCTTTGTTTCATTTTGAAATTATTACACAGTCCAAAGAATGTACACAAAGTCATTAGAGTTTATTTTACCTTCTTAAAGCAAAATCTATTCATCAACCCATAAGGAAATTACAAGTCCTACTTTCAGTTCTTTGTTTAAAATGCACTGTAGTGCAGTATGATTTGCGTGTTAATGATGTGAATCCAACTGTATAATAAATGGGAAGGGGAAGATATAAACTAGTTTCAGAGAGCTGGTTTGTGTGTTTTTCATGGTTTCTTCCTTAAATGTTTAACTTGAGAACACATCTACGAGGTATGCTTATGTGAAAGGTAATAATTTGTGATCATTTAATGGAGCGGTAATGAAGCAACAAGTTCATCCTCAGATATCTCACTCCGAAAGCAGCTGGACACTAGAGGCACTTGAAAGTCTTTGGAAGGCAGACATAATATAACAAACAAGAGACTGGAAGAATTCATTCTGTGTAGTGTAATCTCTGAGATCAGAAAACATGAAGCCGCCATAATTTCTTTCTCATTAAGTCCTCCCTCCCACCCATTCTTGACCACATTCAGACACACAGTTGGGATGCTTCATATTTTGTGGTTTTTGTTGGTTTCCTGTTATGTTGTTATACGTGCCCTCATTAAGTAAAACAGCAAAATGAAATCAATTTTTAAATATTAATGTGTGATTTGTGGAAGCATATCTTAGGCGCATTGAATTACTAGAAATTGAAAAAGCAGAATTGGTGTTTTTGAAACCCATAGAGCTTCCTTTTATTTGCAGCCTTTGAGCCATTTTTCAAGTTGAAAAGCAACCATGGAGCCATTTCATGTTTAGATTAATATATATTTAAAATATCCTAAAGCCATTAGCATGCAGTAGCCCTCTCATTAAAAAACTACTTAGAGGTAAATGAAAAAAATTCCTCTATATGAGTAGTTCTCAAACAGAGCTAATTTTATCCCAAAAAGACATTTGGCAATTTCTAGAAATATTTTTGATTGTCACAACTGGAGGTGTAATGAGTACTACCAGTATCTAGTGCATAAAGGCCAGGGATGTTGCTAAACATTCTATAATGCACAGGAAAACACCCATATACACACTCACACAACAAAGAATTGTATATCCTAAAATGTCAATAGTACCAAGGTTGGGAGTTCTTACTGTAAATAAAGGTCTGAAGCCAAATCACATCCTAAATTTATATTCTAATTCACAAAAACTGGGAAAAGAGTTAGGGCTAGTATTATCTCAGATATTCTGTGGTCACGTGTCCAGATCCAGCTCTGGTGGGTCTTCAATAATATGGCCACCCAGGGATGAGTTCTCATTTGAATGCTGGACTGGCATTCAGTTCCAAGCGCATGTGGGCATGGGCAGCATTATATACTTTGGGGCCTCAGTTTCTCACTGACTATTGTTCTCAGCTCCTTGTCCGTGGACCCTCTCTATAGGCAGCTCACAACATGGCAGCTTACTTCTTCAAAGCAAAAATGATAAGTTTTTTTCATAAGACAGACAAAATATATAATATAGATTATGTACATAATCACATACATCCCATTAACTTTGCCCTATTCCATAGGGTAGAAGCAAGTGCAGATCTCATGTACACTCAAGAGTAAGGAATTAGACCAAAGTATGAACAACAGTAGATAGTGATCATGGGGCCACTTAACAGTTTATCATAGGGAAGTTACATTCTGTTTGTTTTTGCATTTTAAAAATGTTGCTATTTCTGTATTACAAAGCTGTACTCATGAAAACAATACGGTATGGGCACAAAAACAGACACATAGACCAATGGGATAGAATAGAGAACCCAGAAGTGGATCCACAAATATATGGCCAAATAATCTTCGACAAAGCAGGAAAGAGTATCCAGTGGAAAAAAAGACAGTCTCTTTAGCAAATGGTGCTGGGAGAACTGGACAGAAGCATGCAGGAGAATGAAACTTTCAAGCACCATACACAAAAGTAAATTCAAAATGAGTGAAAGACCTAAATGTGAAATAGGAAACCATCAAAATCCTAGAAAAAACATACCTCTTTGACCTCAGCCATAGCAACTTCTTACTTGACATGTCTCCAAAGGCAAGAGAAATAAAAGCAAAAATGAACTATTGGTACCTCATAAAGATAAAAACCTTCAGCACAGCAAAGGAAACAGTCAACAAAGGCAACTGAGAGAATGGGAGAAGATATTTGCAAATGACATGTCAGATAAAAGGGTAGTATCTAAAATCTGTAAAGAACTTACCAAATTCAACACCCAAAAAAAATAATCCAGTGAAGAAATGAACAGAAGACATGAATAGACACTTTTCCAAAGAAGACGTCCAGATGGCCAACAGACACGTAAGAAGATGCTCAACATCACTCATCATCAGGGAAATACAAATCAAAACCGCATTGAGATACTAAAATTAACAACTTAGGAACAACAGATGTTGGTGAGCATGTGGAGAAAGGGGAACCCTCTTGCACTGTTGATAGGAATGCAAACTCGTGCAGCCACTCTGGAAAACAGTGTGGAGGCTTCTCAGAACATTAAAAATGGAACTACCCTACAACCCAGTAATAGCACTACTAGGAGTTTATCCAAAGGATACAGGAGAGCTGATTCGAAGGGGCACATGCACCCAATGTTTATAGCAGCACTATCAACGTAGCTAAAGTATGGAAAGAGCCCAAATGTCCCTCAACTGATGAATGGATAGAGAAGATGTAGTATATATATGCAATGGAATACTACTTGGTGATGAAAAAAATGAAATCTTGCCACTTGCAACAACGTGGATAAATCTGGAGGGTATTATGCTAAGTGGAATAAGTCAGTGAAAGAAAGACAGATATCGTATGAGTTCACTCATATGTGGAATTTGAAAAACTTAACAGATGACCATAGGGGATGGAAAGGAAAAATAAGATACAAACAGAGGGGGAAACAAACCATAAGAAACTCTTAAGTACAGAGAACAAACTGAGGGTTGATGGGGGTAGGTGGTTAAGGGGGTTGGGGGAAAATGGGTGATAGGCATTAAAGAAGACTCTTGGGATGAGCACTGGGTGTTGTATGTAAGTGATGAATCACAGGAATCTACCCCCGAAGCCAAGACTACACAGTATGTTAATTAACTTGACAATTTAAAAAAATGTTGCTATCCATTAAAAGTTAATTGGGTAAATGTAAAATACTTGATGGTAAAATACACATATTTTCATTCAGGGAACTAGAAAGGAGACCACAGATGACTGTCACATAGTGACTGTCACTGCTACTTCCTTCACATGTGTAGAATATTTGTAATAATCAAAGTGCTCTTTCTATAATCAACTCACAAAATTGCCTAGTTTATTTGTGCCTTCTGTAGACCTTTATTTTGTCACTTTTATCTTACCACCTCTCCATTTCATTTTCTTTCTCTGCATTAAGAATCTTCACGTTATTTGGTGGCTGGTGGTGGTGGATTTGGGGAACATAAAGACCATCTTGGGTCACTGCTAGTGATTCGTGAAGATCCTTCTGTGTTTAAAATACATAACTGTAAAAAAATAAAAATAAGAAAAAATATATCATTGTAAATAGGGTAACTCGAATAACTAATAACTGAAAGTACTGTGAGTTACATGTCACAAAAATAGGTATTGAATCCCTCCTACCATAAATTAAATTTATCTTGTTATAATAAATATGTTGTAATGAACTTTGTTTACTGGACACTTTCTGAAGAACATTTTCTGTTTACTTTTGCTTTAAATGTGTGCTGCATCTTTACTCTTTGTATGCAGCTATATTTCATTTTGTCTTTCAACCGGATCAATATCTATATTATTGGAAATTAATTTTAGTGATGAGAGTGTAACACTACAAAGATTATAGTATTAAAGAGATTCATTGTAAGCAGTGAGGTGCAAGTATTAATGAATAAGAATTTTATGATTACATTGAATCTTTTATCCATTTGCGTCATCTTAAAATGTACAAATAACTATAGTTCTTTTCAGATACTATTTATTGTATTAGATATACTATAAGACATATTCTGGGGTATTTAATATATACACGATGATTGATAAAGTTGTAGTATTATAGGTACCAAGTGTGCTTTTTGCTTTTCATAGGAGAACTGAGAATTTTTATTTTATATCATTTGTATTCATAACGCATAATTTTAGGGTATGTGGAAATTATACAGTCAAATAGACCTTTTGTTTCCTTCATATAACTTCTTTTTATGTTCACATCATTTGCTTACCTTGTATGGATATTCACAAGTACACAAAATATTTATTAAGCACCTATTATGTGCCAGAACTATATTGGATGTGAAATATTGCATATTGCATTATCATTCATAAGTCTACTTTGCCCAATTTTTTTTTTTTTACAAATAGTTTATTGTCAAATTAGTTTCCACATAACACTCAGTGCTCATCCCCACAAGTGACAAGTGTCCTCCTCCATGCCCATCCCCCCCTCCCCCCACATCCATCAGTCCTCAGTTTTTGTCAGCATTCAAGAGTCTCTCATGGTTTGCTTCTCTCCCTTTCCCCCACCATTTCCGCCCTTCTTCTCCCCCTTGTTCCTCTGTCAAGTTCCTCCTAATCCTCCTATACGTGCAAACATATGATATTTGTCCTTCTCTGCCTGACTTATTTCGCTCAGCATAACACCCTCAAGGTCCATCCATGTTGCTACACATGGCCAGATTTCATTGTTTCTCATTGCCATGTAGTATTCCATGGTATAGATAAACCACATCTTCTTGATCCATTCATCTGTTGATGGACACTTAGGCTCTTTCCATGTTTTAGCTATTGTGGAGAGTGCTGCTATGAACATTGGGGTACATGTGCTCCTATGCCTCAGCATTTCTGTATCCCTTGGGTAAATTCCTAGCAGTGCTATTGCTGGGTCCTAGGGGAGTTCTATTGTTAGTTTCCTGAGGAACCTCCACACTGTTTTCCAGAGGGGCTGTACCAGTTTACATTCCCACCAACAGTGCAGGAGGGTTCCCGTTTCTCCACATCCTCGCCAGCATCTAGAGTTCTCTGATTTGCTCATTTTAGCCACTCTGACTGGTGTGAGGTGGAACTTTGCCCAATTTTTCAAAGAGAACTAATGATCATCCTGGTTAGAGATTTACCCAAAGTGTCACAGCTAGAATGTACAGGAGCTAATACCTACAGGCAGATGTCTCTTCATGTGACTCTATGTAGCTAGTGGTGTAATAAATTGATCACTCCCAGAAAAAATGCAATCTTAAGTTCTTGTTGTGAATTTATATCCTAAAAATAATGCACATATGTGGAATACAGTATGAGAAATCCAAAAATAACAACTTCATTGGTTATTTCCCATTTCTGCTTACAATTACTTAAAATCAGATCTCAAAAGGACTAGTGATATAACCAAGTAAAGGGAGTGGGAGACGGGACGGAAGAATAGCTAAAACTGAGAACAGAGTGTTCCAGAAAGACACATTCACATCACTGAAGATGAGAAAGGGCCTTTCTGAGGACACAGGAAATAAATCCAGGATAGTTAGAAGAGAGAGACCAAAGGCAGGGAAGCTTAAGTGGAGACCGGAGAGATAGGCAAGGTGGGGATTAGTGGGCTTTTTAGGACATATTTAAAGATTTTGACTATATAGTAAGATCAGTTGGGAGCTTTTAAAGAGCAACAACATCAGATTTGCATTTTTCAAAGATCACCCCAGGTAGAAGGTGAAAGATAGATTATAGGTATTTATTTGATGATGCAGGGAGATGACTTCACTACTGAGAGCTGCAACTACCTGGGTGGCCCTCAAGAACATTATGCTTAGTAAAAAAAGTCAATCTCAAAAGGTTTCATGCTTATGATTCTATTTATGTAACATTCTTGAAAGAATGAAACTATAGAGATGGAGAATAGATAAGTGGTTGCCAGGAGAGAGTTATGGGGAGGGTGGGGGCGGATTTGAATACAAGGAGTTGGCACAAGGCAACTCTTTTGTGTGATGGAATAGTTCTGCTTCTTGAATGTGACACTGGTTATACAAAATCTCGTGGAACATAAGCATGCACACATAAATGAATGCAAGTGAAGACAATATATATAGAGTCTGTCTGTAGTCGGACCGGTACCGTCATGTACCAATGCCCATTTCCTGGCTTTGATATTATCCTGTAGCTATATAAAATCCTGTCATTGAGGGAAGCTGAAGGAAAGGGTTGTTCTTACTATTTTTTGCTACTTCCTATGAGTCTATACTTACTTCAAATAAAAAGTTTCATTTTAAAGACTATTATAATAGAACAGGCTTTTCAAAGAACGGGAATGGTGATGAAGAATAAGGAAAGCAATGTGCTCAGCACATCAGTGATCAAATTTACAAATTCTATTATGAATATTTTGCAGTGAATCAAGGCAGTTGATGATAAAGTGCATTTATTGGACAAATACTAATTGAGCCCCTCCTCTGTGTCACATGCTGTTCAAGTCATTGAGGATTGTTGCAAGCGAAATACAATAATCTGTCTTCATTGAGTCTTTGGGCTACTTGGCCTGCAGAGAGTGTTACACAAATTTTTGACATTCTTCTACGTAAAGATCAGGTTGTGTTTTCAAGAGATCAGTCTACAGACAGAATTTTATCACTTGTTGACTCCTAAATTATGTGGACCGTCTACAATTTTGAATCCACAATAGCTTGATTGTATTCATATGATATATTCCAATATCGATTTTAAATGGTCCTTTTCTTTCAACCCCCCCATTTTACTTTCAAAGATAAATACTAAGTTTTTAAAGTGTTTTTGAAATATCCTGTATGCTCCCAAATCTGACATTTGAAATACCACAGAGCAGGCACATGATTTTGAAATATTTCTTCTTTATATTATTTTTTGTCTTAAAAAAATAATTTCCCATTGGAGGGCAACTAACTGACTCAGTTGTCTTTTCCAAAGCTGGTTTGGATAAAGTGGGTGGTAAATTACTACTAGGGTTTTAAATGTCATTCAGAGATTGAGGTGAAAAAGATAAACTTGATTTTATTTCAGGCTGGTCTATCTTCTGTCCTCGTTATAGACATGCAAAAAGTACTTCACCTTCATAAGTTAGATTGCTGTTTATAATTCTCCTGAAAGAAAGTTGATGGCATATCAGGATAACCTGAATTTGATTATAATAATGTTATATTATTACTGAAGGTCTATCCTGTGTCAGTATTATCAAAGGGATCCACATTGCTAACAATAAGGAAATTTTGACTTTCTGGAGAATTAATTTGCCCAAAGCCAAATAACAAGTAACCTAGTGATGATGACCTAATATTTGAACCTAAAAATCAATGTTTTTTCCAGGATACCTCACTGTATTTTACTGTAATACTAATGCAGTAAATGCACTGTTTTATGAAGCTTTTGAGGTTTCTTCATAGATCTCTGAAAATGAACATAATTCTTTTGGAGTAGAAAAACCCAGTATAATCAGTATCCACTTTATTTACTTATTTTCTTTAGCAGTTTGGAATTATGTATGATGTGCATGTATTTGTGCATATATATATATGTATATATATATTTTAGTTTTTAATAGAAAAATATGAGAATCATCATCCTGTGGCGAGAATTCCCCTAAGCAATTTGCTTCTCTGACCTACTTGTCACTACACGACTCCATCCTCTTAAATAATAATAATAATAATAACCAAGAGAAAGCAAAATGGGGAGGTTTTTATTACTCTGTTAATTGGGAAGGTGATGGGTAGGCATGGTTGGCATGACAGTTGAAAGAAAATAAATTGCTTGTTGCATAAATGAGTGAGGAGAAGCTGATCTTGTTGACATTTGCCTTGGATGCCCTGAATTCTATTCCTCAGTCTATAACAGAAAATACCTTGGCCTAATCACTCAGCCACCCAGTTCTCAGTTCAACACAGACTATTTGTACCCTTTCCTTTGTAAAAAAGCAAAATTCAACGGAGTTAACTTGAAGATCTAACTGGTTTTATTCAATGATTCAAGAGTTGGCCAGCACAGCATCTAGCAAGAAGCTATACAAAATAGAAGGTTTTTGAAGACAGAAGGGAGAAGGAAAAGGAAATTTCTAGTGGAATGTTTTAGGCAAGATGACCTTCCTGTGCGGAACAGAAAGGGTCTATCAGGCAGATTAGTCATTAGTGCTGACCAAGTAATTCCAGACTAACTGTTATAGCCTCGTGGAAGAGGCTGACACTGCAATTAGGTCAAGTTTGCTCACTTGGGACATAGCACAAGTGACTGCATTTTGAGTCTATTGACTTTTTTTTAAACACAGTTAATTTATTTTTTTAAATTTTTAATGATTATTTATTTTTGAGAAAGGGACCAAGAGACAGAGTGTGAGTAGGGAAGGGGCAGAGAGAGAGAGAGACACGGAATTGGAAGCAGCCTCCAGGCTCTGAGCTGTCAACACAGAGCCTGATGTGGGGACTCGAACTCATGAACCACGAGATCATGACCTGAGCCAAATTTGACGCTTAACCGACTGAGCCACCCAGGCACCCCTAAACCACATTTATTTTAAATAGAAGTAATTATAAATTAATAGCATCTATTTAAAATTTTTAATTTCTTGAGAGTCTAGGTCTATAATTTCTGACAGTTGTAGTTTGGCCTTTGAATATTGTGTACGTGAAACTTTAAAGCTGTTGTATATCACATCTTAAAAAATGTAATCTGGAGTGGATGATCTAATTATTTAATCCATCTTTATCAAAATGTCAATGTAATTGAGATACAGTAGTATACATAGATCTTCAGAAAATATTTTTCTAAATAGAGCATAAATACATATTCTCACTCACCTAACATGCATGATTGAGTACTTAATGTATCCCAAGTAGTATACTTGCTGAGAAACAAAATAGAATGTCAAATTTCCCTGTATTCAGGAAGAATTGTAGAGTTTAAATGTGATTTTGGCTTATAGACTTAATTTATATAACAAGTCTTTAATCTAATTAAGTCATTTAGAAAGCCATCCAATAGGGCTGTGGTTGCATTTGAAATTAACCATTTGTATCCCAATTACACAGCGGCCTTCCTTTTTATTATTTAAATTACCGGAAAAATTAAATGTTTACTGGACTCACCAGTGTGAGAGAGATGATGCTCATGGTGAAGACCCACCCTCTGACTTTCTCCAACTTATGATAAAATTAGATTGCTCAGCCTGTAACTCCTTGAAGAGAGAGACCATATGTTATGCAAACTAGTATGCCTGTTCTAGCCCCTGGTTGGAGCTGCTATTCATGTCACTCTCAGGTTAGATACAAAAAATCAATGCTAGAGTTTTGGAGAGGGGGGTTAAGAAATATTTCAAGGTACTTAAAAAGCAATATAATATCCTTTTTTCCCCAGAGTCTAAACATAAACAACAAACAAATAACCAAGAACAGTAGCTATCCTGTAATAGAGACTTACATTTTATCAGTTTCTTAGAAACTTGTGCATATATAACGAGGACAAGGACGTATGTATTTTTCAAGCATCTGCAATAGATCAAAGTAACTAAAATTGCATTCCTTAAAAAAAAAAAATTGAAGATTAAATGATGAACCTTTCTTCCCTGTTCACTTGAATATTTCATTTCCAAATACAGAGGATAATTTTGTTTTTCTTGAATTTATTTTAACTTTATACTTATAAATAAGTCATGCATAACCCTTCTATTTCAGTATTGCTTTATCTTTGTAGGTAAACTACAATTCACAAGTTAATAATAAAACATATGTCATTGTAAATCTTGGGTAATAACTCCAGTAACTGGATAATAATGATGTCAAATCTAGGGGAATAAAACATAATATTGAGGCTAGAAGTAAGGAATTATTCTAAATCCTAACAGCAATTCAACTACTTCCTCTTCTTGAATGTTTTACTGGTTGTCGAGAAATCAGTAAACTCAAACCCACTTGAATTGATTTCCCCAGTTTCTTTGCATGCTTTTGTCCTCACCAGAATTTACTTAATATTCTCATAAATTAAAACTTCTGGAAGTTTTAGAGTAATGAGCATACCAAGATGCTTCTGTTGATTATAACTCAGGAGCCCTCAGGACTAATTTCATACAGTATGAAATCAATGTTTATGTGGTTGTTTTAAGTTTAAATAAATGAGAATAATTGAATGGAGTTCAAGAAGAATTTACATGAGAAGAACTAACTCTCATTTTGTTAAACCAGTTCAATTCAATCAACAATTATTAAAGGCCTACTATGTGTCATTGAGGATTGTAGTATCCAGACCCCAAAGCCATCACCTCCTCTGTCAAACCCCATGCTCTTGTGGGTATATGTGGATTTGACAGCATGCTAGTCATTGTCATCACCACCAGCACCTCAGATGTATGGCCTTATAAACACTTGTTCTTTCTACTTCTGCTCTTTGCCCATTTAGTCACTGTTAACCACAGCAGTCCAAGCAAACCTAAGTCAGATCATGCCTCTGCTCTGCTCAGAGCCTTCCAGTGACTTTCCACAGCAGATAAATACCAAAGTCCTCACCATACCTATAAACTCCTATGTGCTACAGTCCCCACCACCTCTCTGGTCTCATTTCACAGTAGTTTTCCCTCCTCCAGCCACACTGGCCACCTCACTGTGCCTTTACAGAGGCTGGCTTCTGTATCTGGAAGGCTCTCCATTATTCTTGTCTCTCAGTCCACCACTTGTCACGTTAGCAACAAGGCCATGCCTGACACCCTATTAAAAATTGAAATTGCCTTCTCCCAGCACTTTCTATTACTTTTCCCTGCTTTGTCTGTTCTTTTTATCCTTGGTACTTTTTAATATAATATACTGTATATTTTAACTTTTTGTCCTATTTATTATTTATCCCTCCTAAAATATAAGCTTTATGAGGACAGAGATTTTTACTTTTTGTTGTTTTTATTGTCTACTTCTATATCTCCAGCATTTAGAATAGCACTTGGCACATAGTAAGCAATCAGTAATTTTTGGTTGAAGCAAGGGATAAATAATAATAATATTATTACTGATAATAAATATTTATTAATGTATTATTCTGTCATTTACTTTGCTAAGTACTTTAAATCCATATTGCCATTTTTTTCTCAANTTCTCAAATAAGTATATATATAATATATATTATATATATATTATCTCCATCTAGTGAAATAAAAACTAAGGCATTAGAGACTATTATAATTTGTTCAAAGTCACATCTCTCTTAAATGATTGAGTATTTTGTTAAAAGAAGACATTTCTGCTATTATAGTGTTTTGCCAACTTTAAGATTTTCATGATGTCACCTTTTAATATTTCATAAGTTGGAATGCACCTAACAATTGAAGACATGTCAGAGGTTAACTAGCAAAGATTTTTTTTTTGTAAGTGGCACAAAGAATAATTGATGATGTTGTACACTCAACAAAATACAGTATATTAAAATCTTCTTGAGGGTGGTACTCTTTGCTTCTGAATCTTTGATGCTCAGCACAATGTGTAATATAAGAGAAATTCTACTAAGCATATACCAAATGAAAAACATAGTATATTTCTTTTCTTTCTATTTCCTATTTCTTCAGTAGCTTTTCCTGTAAAGCCTCTTAGAGAGAGCATGATGAGGGCAAGGAACATGCTAACTATATCCAACATTGTATTCTCAATACAACTACTATAACATGATGGTTGATTAATGAATGTGTATGGAATGAATTAATCTTGTAATTCCTAGAACTGAACCCTCTTACAGGCACATAATATATGCCATACATAATACTTTTTTTATAAAGGACTTTAATCCTCTGTCAGATAACATAGATACACAAAGGTTTGAGAGTGAATCTATCTGTATTTAAATTCTGGCTTTATCACTTATGGATTATGTGAAGATAGGAAATTCACATAACCTCTCTGTGCCTCAATTATGCATATAGAGCATTAGCACACTGCCTGGTATATAATATATGCTCAAAGAAAGCCAACTATTATTTCACATTATTGTTTGCTGCTTGTTTATCAATCTACCTGGATGCTGAACAATGTATTACATTTGGGGGATTCTACAGTTTTTTTCTCAGCCAATCCTGAATCTTTAGGAGAATTAGAAATGGTATAAACAGAAAGAAATTAGCTCAAAGATGACTACCTCCTCTACTCTTAACAGAGAGGGCAGGCTGCTTTCTTAGTGGATCAAGTTTAGGCTCTCAGTGTTCCCTCCAGGATAGTATGGTTAAGAGTAAGGTCTCTGTAACCATGCCTCAGTTGCTTTTCTGTTCTTCTACTTATGAGCTTTTAACCTTTGAAAAATTATAGAATCTGTCGGTGCTTCAGTTTCATCATATGTAAAATGAAAGTATTTAATAGTACCTCCTCACAGATTTATTGTCAGAATTAAATGGCCCAATTCCTATAAAGTGCTCAGAATAGTGTCTGATCCAATAATAAGAGTTCAATAAGTACCCAAGAGGTCTGAACCATAGCAATACCAAGAAAGGTACGTGTAAGTAGTGTTTGGGACAAGTTAATTTCCAAATTCATTACAAATTTTTACATATGTATTTCTGTTATTAAATTTTGTCTATGTTGTTAACACCACCACAGTTCAAATGAAAAGGGAAGGATTTTGATGGACTTGGTTTGGACTTTGATGGACTAACTCCTGGCTCTATCACTTGACAGTTATATAAGCTTGGGAGAATTACTTAATTTGACTTCTTTCATCTCTGAAATTAAGATAAATATATCTACCCAAAGATTGTTAGGAGCACTAAATCAGAACACATATAAAACATACAACATAGTTCTTGGCATGATAGGGCTCAATATGTAGCCGCTAATTTTAGGAAGATGCCCCTAAATCCCGTATTTTAGCTTATTATTTACACAATAAGTCCATTACAAATCCATATTTAATTAGAATAGATATTTTCCTCTATTTGCAATAAGAATGATATGCTATGAGAAAATCAGAAAATGTAAATAGATTAAATTACAAAAATAAATATTCCTTCACATGGCTGATAATTTGTGGAATTTTACTACCTTTTTTTTTCTGGTTCTTTTTTTCCTAATGTTTTATTTATTTCTGAGGGAGAGATAGAGACAGCATGAGCAGGGGAGGGTCAGAGAGAAAGGGAGACACAGAATCCAAAGACAGGCTCTAGGCTCTGAGCTGGCTGTCAGCACAGAGCCCGATGTGGGGCTCAAACCCACAAACCATGAGATCATGACCTGAGCTGAAGTCAGACGCTTAACCGACTGAGCCACCCAGGCACTCCTTGAATTTCACTATCTTAGGAGGCCATTGAGCCAACTATTATGAATGGATTCTGAAGATAATTGGATAATTTCATGACAGATAAAATAGATGTTTCTTTTTAAAAACTAGGTGTAATCCAATCAGCTACCACCAACTGATATCCATATGGGGACCAGGCAGAATTTCTTTCTACCCAGAGCACTACACAATAACCAAAAACCACTCGGAGTATTGTTATAGTTTTAGTTTTCTTATTTCCTCTAACAAACCCTTGGGAAGATTTCTTCAATAACTCACCTTGGATTTAAATAAATACTTGGAGGGTGGGGAGAAGGAAATGTTCCTGTAGTTAGCTGAAAGTTATATGTTGGAATGAAGTTAACACAGAGGATTAGTAAAGGGAAAACCATGAAGGGGGATACATATCTTAGAGAAGAAAGGAACATATGAAGGAAAATCAGTAAGAGAGCTCATGCACTTTATGAGTAGAGGTAAACATTTCTTCTACTGTGAAATTTAATATTCTGTTTTAAATTTTACAGTTTTTAGAAGGTGCCTATATTACTCTGCTAGGGCTGCCATAACAAAATATCATAGACTGGGTGACTTAAACAACAGAAATTCATCTCCTCATAGTTCTGGCAATTAAATGTCTGGGATCAAGGTGCTGGTAAGTTGGTTTCCCTAAGGTCTTACACCTTGCTTTGGAGATGGCTGCCTTCTCACATGGCCTTTATTCTGTGAGAGTCTGTCCCTAGTATCTCTTCCTCTACATTTAAGGACAACAATGCTTTTGGATTAGGGTCCCACACTTATGACCTCATTGAACTGTAATTATCTTTTTTAAAGGCTCTATCTCCAAATGTACTTATGGGTAAGCTAAGGCTTCAATATATGACTTTTGAGGAAAAAATTAACAATGTCCATCCCAAATAATAAATATGATTTGTGATCAAGCATAGTAATTTTTTTTAAGAATCATTGTATTTACTGAAGTCTCTTCTTAAAGCATATGGTAGACTCATGGTTGTTGAATGCATGAAACAATTCAGAATGTCATTTTGATAGCTTATTATAAAAACATGGAGAAGTTAGAGGACACTGATTTACTTTCTATATGTATAATTATGATTCACTTACCATTTGAGCCATGTTTATTTTCTCATTTGTAAGATAAGGAATTCATAGTTACAGTTATTCTGCAATGAATTCAGTGAAATAATAGAGATAAAGAAAAACATTGAAAAATGTAAAGCACTATACAAATGTTGCTTATTTTTCTGTTTTCTATTGGTATACACCACAAACTATAACCTGTAGTAATATTCAAAATAATATTTATTCTTTTTCAAGGCAATTGAAGGAAACATAAATTAACAAAATAAACCAAAATGTAAGAATGAAATAAACCACGGGCAATATATTTAAGTAAACAGGAGAATTGAAACTTTCCTCTGGAAATAGGATAATTAGGAGGGAAATTATTAATGTGAGTTTTGTTTAGTTACTTTTATGAAAATACTAAGCTACGTAAATACAATGAGCACAGCAACAATGACAAAATAGTAAGGAAAATTACCCAGGCTTGATAAAGTGTTATATGCTAATAGTCACTTGAACTTATTTTCTTTTATATTCTTTTAACCTTTCCCTGATACACAATCACATGAGGCACTTAATAACATAGTTTTATTAAACTAGCTATATTATCAGGTAAGGCTCAAAAACAGAATATAGTGAAAAAGTGTCATATCATTTCTTCCTTACTGGAAGATGGAAAAATACAAACTCCTGTGTCTTATGGTATGGGCTGGAAGTTGGCCAAAGTGTGTTGCTATGGCTCTTCAGTGAATCTACATCTTTTTTTTACAGTATCTAGCAGTAGGACAGGTTCTTTCTTGGGCCCTGGTGACAACATGTATATCACTAGTACTTACTCTGCCAAAAACTGGCATTGAACAAAGCTCTTGAGAGTCTTACATGGCAGTAAATGGATAGAAGGGATGGGGAATCAGGAACAGCCTTTAAATCTGACTCTTATTCTGCTAAAAGTCAAATGATATGAAATGGCCCTACTCGTATACATCTCTCTGCAGCACAATTCCAAGAAAATAAGTTCTATATTGATCCTGAACATTAGTATGTCTGTATTAAACTAAGTCCTTGCGATGTATTGCATAACAAATCAAACTTTTGAAAAATCCCTTTTTTTGGTATCATTGTTTTGCAAGAGTGTATTCATTTAAATATGAATGTTCTGAGATAGGAGTCAATTTGGTGAAGAGGAGTTCTTTTCGTTTTGAGTTATCTGGTAATTTTTTAAATGATAGCATTAAAAAGTATTTCTAAAATAATTTTTTAGCCTATCAACTGTAAGGATTCTTAATAATCCCATTTGTTATTTCCCTCTATTTATCTTTTTCCTTTCTTATGTGGTATTTTGTAACTGGACCCTTCACTGCCTCTTTTGACCTATCCCTGATGTTCATCTATTTTGACTAAGATCTAATTTATTTTAGGTTAGAAAAAAGCTAAAAGCTGAGGAAATAATCATGCATAAAGCATATTAGTATATAACCCCATGTTGGTTCTTTGAAAAGGTCTTTGGTGGAGATGGCATCCAAGCAATCCCCAAAGGCTAAACAGAAATTAGCCAGGTGGAAGTGGGCACAGGAACACTACAGCATGTGCAGAAGCCCTGAGGCAAAAGAACAGGGTGCTGTTGGGAAATTACTGGTAATTTTGTATGGTTAAATAGTAGAGCTGAAGGATGAAGAAGCATTACAAATGAGCTAGAGAAATAAACTCATGAAGGGCTTTAGGCACAAAGAAAAGGAGTCCAACCTGTGTTTAGATGTCACACAGAAATGATTTAAGGGATTTTAATCTGGAAAGTAGCATATTTCAGTTTACACCCTACAAGATGCCTCTGGCAAAAGGTAGAGAATTATTTCAATGGGGTAAGTGTAGAGAAAAAAATAATGAACATTGATTTCCATTATACTCTGCTATTGTTAAATACATTTTGGTGTGATACTGTTGTCTTTAAAAATCTGAAATTCCGGTAATTTGAATAGGATGTATATATTAAATCTATGTGAGAGGACAAATCTATTAAAAATTGGCAAGTCCAGAGTCACAGCAGACAAGCATCCTGTGATAATATGTCATCGCTCCTTGCCTCTGATTTGTGATTGAGACAACAGGCTGGTTGGTCTTTTCACTGGATGGGGGATTATGCAGTTTCATCAGTGCCAAAATTTTTGCAAAACATATCTATTCCTTCATAGGGCATTGTATGCTAATTAAAATATCTAAATAAAAAAAAGTTTATTCTGGACTATCTATATAATTCTCAAGAAACTACAAATAAGACATGGCATTATTTAAATTGAAGGAGCCAGAAAAAATACTTGGAGTTAACTTTTAACTATTGCCTTACTATTCTATCAAGTAGTAAAAGTTGTATCCCAGCCATGACTCCATTGACACATGTTTTTAGGGCTAATACTTCATATTATTGAGAACAATATTGTTTAAATGCAATATTAGCTTATTTTAATTTAATGTTAAATAATATTTAATTTTATTATGTTGATAAATTTTATATTTGAATTGTGTTAAATTGTAGTGCTGAGTTTATTTTATGAGTTCTGAATTTTGAATTTGCAAAAATAGATACTGAAATACTAGTATTGCCATTCTGTTCTGGTATTGCTTGCACTGGTAAAATGGTTAAAAGGCTGTTGTATTCATCCATTGATGATGGTGGGGTGAATGCAGACAGTGGTGACTGGAGAGAGAGGAAAGTAAAAAAATGAAATAGAATCAATAAGACTTGGCAGTTTGCATAATATAGGGTGTAAATGGAAGCAGAGGAAAAAAGATACCTTCTCTTCCTGTATGAACTTTGAGTCAATGAAGTTATGAACATTACATTCACATAGAGAGAGAACACACAAGAGAAGGGAAGAAAGCTGAAAAGAAAGTAACTGAACAAGCAAGAAGACAGCTAGAAAAATAGCATCACTTCAGAAAAATGCTACAATTTCAGTGATTAAATGATCAGAAAATCCATACCCCCTTCCCACTGCCATCTCTATCTTGTTTGGGGAAGCTTTATAGATACCAAATACACTGTGATGAATGTGGCATCTCTTCTGGGACAGCAGAGTTAAATTAATAACATGTTGAAGAAACTAGACAGTGAATGACAATAATCTGGAGTCTGAGCACAGGACTTCCTGAGTTCCATAAATCTGAGCTACTTTGAATCTGATTAGAGCCAGTGCCTCTAGGTTTATTGCTAGTAAAGGTTAAGAGTAGTTTCTAACCTTGCAGTTAGGAATGCAATGTGTGTACGTGGGGGACTGGCGTACTCTTGCATTCCTATGATGGAAATGTGAATATATTTTCCCAGAAAGATGATTCTCTGCAGTGATTATTTCCATCGTATTGTTAGAACATTCCTTTGAATACTTGATAGGGTTAATAACCTATTAACATCTGGTCAAGGAACCTTACCAGTTTTATTTGGAATTTGGAATGCATTTCCCTATTTTAACAAATCTAGTTAGAAAATAATTAATGGTACAACTGATTGGAAACTACTTATACTTTACATTAGTAAATGTCAAGTTTGAAAGTTTTGTTAAGATGGGTCAGTCCAAGAGCATCGGGTAGATCATCAAGCTACTTTATGTTAAAGAGACTATACTCAGAATCTTCGTTTACCTTTTAGCTTGAGAGCACTTTAAATATTTATGCCCTTTTTTTCTGATCTCTTTCCCCTAATTGCTTCACCTTTAGAAACTAATGTTATACTTAATGTAAAAATCCTGGTATATATAGCTCTCTCCCATTCTATGTACCATGCTTGAAAATTCTAAGCTGAGGGCTGTAAATATTAATCCTCTAATTGTTATAAAGGCTTGAAACATTAAGAAGTTTATACTAAAGAGTTGAATTATGCTATTAACTTTGTTTTCTGCAATTTGAGTTAAGTAGAATCATGATCATGCCTTTGTTTGGCTCTGGTCAGATGGCCATCATCATATTGAAGTGCCACGTAGATACCGTGGTACTGGCTTATTTTTCCCATGTGGAGGGCTCTTGGAATTGTCCAATGAAGATGGTTTCTGAAGTGTGAGGACACCACGAGGTGATGAGCAAGCAATGTAGGTCTTTTCTTTTGAATTTTATTTCAGAAATCTCTACCACAGGACCTCTGGGCATGGGAAGTACCACCACCAGTACCACCCTGCGGACCACAACTTGGAGCCCAGGCAGGAGTACCACGCCATCAGTGTCGGGAAGAAGAAACCGGAGTACCAGCACCCCATCTCCAGCTGTGGAGGTGCTTGACGACATTACCACACATCTGCCATCAGCAGCATCCCAAATCCCAGCCCTGGAAGAGAGCTGTGAAGCCGTGGAAGCCCGAGAAATCATGTGGTTTAAGACCCGTCAAGGACAGATGGCAAAGCAGCCGTGCCCTGCAGGAACTATAGGTAAGCATGTCCTACGGAGCTAAGCTAAGAGTATTTTGTCTCTTCAGCTTGCTTTTCTGGTCACTTTTCTTTAGTTTTTTGTTTGTTTGTATGTTACTACATATTTTTGTTAGTTCACTTGAATTCTTAACTCAGCTGAATGACAGTTTCAAAGAGTGTATGTTCAGAGTTTGAAAATACGTTCTGAAGAAATCACCAGTGAGGATTTGGTGGGAAGACACATGAGGTCAGACACACGCCCGTGGTGGGAGATACCTGGGTGGAGTTGCAGTTAGGCTGTGCGTGTCCTGGCTAGTCCAGAAGACCAGCCCTTTTGCTCAGCCCAGAGTGAATCACTGGACTGGAAGGGGACTAGTTCCCGTGACTGACACCAACCATCAACTGTTGATTGCAGAAAATGGGATCAAGGACTTTTACATTACAAGATGATTGTTGAAACTACCTAAATTTAACAGAAGAGGAAGTTTGACTCTCCTTCTCATAAGTCATCGTAGCCATCCCTTAATAATCAAGGGCTCTTCACCTAGACAGGAGCAAGCCTCCCACTACTCAATATCCACTCGAGAGAGCAAGCTCCATTGTTTCCTCAAGGAGACAGTAAAGAGATAAATAGTTTTTCTCTCATGACCCCTTTTTTACTGATGTGACTCGTAACATCCCCCAATGTTAACCATATTATTATTTACAATTTTTAAGCAGACATAGCCTGATTTTCTTATTGTTGCATACATTGATCTTCGTAAAACTAACCCTTGATACAGTACATAAAATTTGCCTTATTTCATAAAATATGTAAAGAAAGAAAACACACAATAGATGTCACTGTGCTAACAATAGTGACTACGTCTTTGGGTAGTATTGATTTGGTTACTTCACAGAGGTTTGTCTTAGAATCATTCCAGTGGGGATATAGTATTCTGAATTCTATAGTATATGAAGTGGTAGGAAGGCCAAAAAGAATATTTACTTTTAGGGGCGCCTGGGTGGCTTAGTCGGATAAGCGTCCGACTTTTGCTTAGGTCATGATCTCGCGGTTCGTGGGTTTGAGCCCCGCGTCGGGCTCTGTGCTGACTGCCAGCTCAGAGCCTGGAGCCTGTTTCAGAGTCTGTGTCTCCCTCTCTCTCTGACCCTCCCCTGCTCACGCTGTCTCTCTCTCTCTCTCTCTCCTAGAAATAAATAAAAAAATATTTAAAAAAAAAAAAAGAATATTTACTTTTACACAAGCCCACATGTAATTTTTTTTCAGCAAAGTATTTAAAGATATTATGAAATCTTTCTTCCCTTTAGGAAAGGGTGCAATGTTTAGTTCTAACGTTTTCTCTGGTTAGAGACGTTTACTGGAATCAAACTGATTTGATTCCAGTAGTTTGAAACCTTGTCTTTTAACACTGTCCCCTTCATTCTGGGCCTCAGCTCCTTCACTTCTAAAAGAGAAATAATAACAACCCCCAACTTCTGATGTTTGTTGTGAAGGTTAGTGAAATACTTTATTTAAAAGCACGACTGAAATATGTCATTATTGTTCTGTGAAAATTGGGAGAGAGATTTAAAGGGAGCCTCTGGAGCCCTCCCAGGTGAATGTCCCAGTGCTGACACCTTATTTTTAACCTTTTTTTGTCTCCTTTGCTGTACTCATTTAGACCCACACATGTTGTCACTTGAATTATTGTGATAGTGCCCCCAAACCTTCACATCTTCCCCTCAAATTCATCCTTTGTGCTGCTGCCACAGTTATCCTATTAAAACCTTCATCAGCTCATTTCTCTCCTCTGCTTAATGTTCATTGATTTTCCAGCACCCACAGGTGGCAGACCAGAGAGTTTAAGATCTGACTTTGCCTGCCTTGCTGAGTCCATTAAACACAACTCCCCTGTACAGTAGACCTCAATTTAAAACATTTGAAGTTTCCCATGGGCACCTGGTGTGCCCTTTCATCCCTTGTCTTCCTGAAAATCCTGCAGACTGACTCCTTTAAGACTCAGTCGCTACCTTGTCTCTGAAAACCCACACAATAAGCCCAATGGAGGCAGGCCCCACATCTGTCTAATTTATAAAATTGTTCTCTGTACCTGGTGTAATTGCCAGCAAGCGCTTTAAAAATATTGAATGTTTTTGTTTGTTCCATTGCATTTTTCCAATGTCAGTTGTTTGTCAGGCTCTGTATGTGGTGTTTCAATAAGCATTAGCTTAGTTTAACGATCTCAATTTTGCCTTTGTTCGTATTTAAACGTAACCTGGATATAAAGTCGTTGTAAGAAACATGGTTTGAATATTTGAAGCAGACCCCTTTTCTATCATTATTTTAGGAGTGTCAACATATCTATGTCTGGCTCCTGATGGAATCTGGGATCCCCAAGGACCGGATCTTAGCAACTGTTCTTCTCCTTGGGTCAACCATATAACACAGAAGGTAAATCATGTCACTGACAAGGAAGGTTTTGCCAAACTTAGATCCTGTGCTGTTGATTCTAATTGTTGCAAACACACTAGCTAAGATTTTTTAAATTAATGTGGAAGTAGTCTCCCATTTTATTTTTATTTAAGATTTAATGACAACCTTTGATATGCTATGAGCTAATCTAGAATTTTGTTGTTTAAAAGGCAAATCCATAAACTTCCTCTAAACCAGGCAGTATTGCTTACAATAATTTTATTATTAATAAAATTTTTATGATATTGTGAACTATAGGTGTAAAAGTCCAAGAGGTATTATAAATCAAACAAGCAAAAGCTTCTAGCATATATGCATATGAATTTTCCTATGGAAATAATAATTACCAAAAATAAAAGTCTACCCTTGGATTCTTATGCTATTTGAAAATTGTTATGCAACCTAATCACTTATCATTGTTAAAAGTATACATATGTGTGACAGAATCTTGCAGACTCAAATTTTCAGGGCTTATTTGGTTGCAATATGTTGAACACTTTTATTATTAATGCACTGTGGGGCTTTGAATTGATTTCATTACAAACAGAGACCAGATGTGCATTTGTGCCAAAAGGGCTATGGGATGAATGCTTATTATAGCAATTTGTGTGGATTTATGCACTCCTAAAATGAAGAGTCCTTCTATGACACATCAGCTATGCTGAGGAATCTCTGAAAGAGATTTTTTCCTGAGAAATATTACGAATGATGGCCTTACTAAACGCCTGTCTGTGCCATTTGCTCTTCTCTCTATTTGTTTTTAACCAGGCCAATCCTCAATAATATACTGTATAATAATCCATAAATATCTGCCCAGTAGATTATTTAGCAGATGAGCCATAACTATCTATTTATCCTAAATCATGGAAGAACAGTGGTTATATTGACTCTAGTTACCCTCTTACATATGCATTTCCATACTTGTTGCTATTCATAATGATGCTTCTCCAATTTCAGCACTGTTCCTTCCACAGTTTTTATGTCCTTTGATTTTATTACAATGTAGCTCAGACCCCAGGGCAAATAACTCTTGCTGGATGTGATCAGATTAAGAGATCAGTAGCCTATCTCCTTACATTAGCAACTTTTAAAAAATATCCTTACATACTTAGCCCAGGGGTGGATATTAATTCAGTAATAATTCACATAGAAAGCTGAGTGTTTTCGTGATAATTCTTGAATATGGTTAAGACTGTTTCATTGCAGGAATTACTGGGTGACTTTAACTGATAATGATGCTTAATTCTTTTCTTTCCTCTGCAGACCTCCTAATCTTATGACAAAAGAGATAATTCTTTGCAAAGACCAGACAGCTGTTGCCCATTTGATTTGTGGATGGGTGTTTTTTTTTTAATATAACAAATATGTTCCATTATTCCAGAGCAATTCTGTTTAATCCTGTAGAGTCTGTAAAATTATGTAAGATTATAATTATAGTAAGATTATAGAATTTAGGCAATTGGAATTTATAATAATACCCTAGCTTCAGTTTTCATAAGTTTATAAAATCTTCAAAAGTATAATAGGAGGCTTTGGAGCACTCTGAATCAGATTATACAAGTAGCCCCAGATCGGTGTTGGAACTGGGGTTTTAGCTGCATCTTCCTTTATCAAGACATCATGCAGAGCCACAAGACTGGTTAAACTGCACAGATTTACTGCCTTTATATCACACTCACTTCCCTAGGCTCTCTTTACTTTTGTCAACCCTTTTGCTCAGTGTGTCCCCCATACCTCCAAATATTTATACTATCCATTGAATATAAATGGTAGTTGAACAGGTTTCTTTACCACAAAACACTTTTAAATATTAACATTGTAAACCTCCAACAGAGAATTTGTGTGCAGTGTTCACTGAGCAATTTGTCCATAGTATCTTCCTACTCTCCAAAGCATCTTTCACAGAATTCATACCTTTGCTCATTTCCTCCCTCAGTCCCGGATAGAACATTGGAAGAGTGTTTGTTTATAACAGTTTTGGGGGAGCAAAGGTGTACTGTGAGGGATTGAACAGGAACCCAGTGGTAGTAACAGAGGAGGAGCTATTCCCAACTGCTGGCCTACAGTTGCTGGATCAAAGGAGTGACCAAAAATTGGAAGCAGAGATCTTTGAGAGGAAAGATGACCTACAGACAAGAGACTCAGCCTAGCCCCAGGCAACTTTTCAGAAAGAGACCAAAGGAAAATAAATACACTGACCTTACTCTCCCTCCTCCTTCCATTCACTTGCCCACCCTCCCCATTGGACAAACCCAGTGGAAGCCAGAGAAGAGGGGTGCTCTGATAACAGTCTTGTAAGCTCACCCTCTAGGGTAGAGAGTAAGATGGAGGAAATTGGAAAGTGGCCTTGACCCGGGAATTGAATAGTTCTCAGCTTCATATTCCCCTTCTCTTATCCCTCTTCCCTTTCCCATTCTCTTCCTCTTCTCCTTTCTCCCTGCACTGCCGCTCTTCCTCCCTTCTCCCTTCCCATGCCCTGTCCCCTCTCCTCTGCTCTGAACTTCCCCCCTTTCTAGTGGATTTTTTATTTCATGTTGAAAACTTAAAGTGAAACAGCTATCTTTCATGATTCATTCCTTCTCTCTTCCCCCTTTGTAGTCTTGTGAACTTCAAACTTTTAAAATAAAGGAACACTGTTTACCCCCAATGAAAGCATAGATGAGAAAAGAAAGGAGGGAGTGTTTCTCTGTAAACAGTGTATTCAGTTTGCCCTAGTCATGAGCTTCTGAGTGAATGTATCCTGGGGTGTGAGGCACCTGCTTTATGGCTGTATAGCGCTTCTCGGGGAATTCCTGAGGGCTTTTGAGGAAAGAACACCCCTGCATCACACTCTCAGCATCTATGCCACAGGGACGATCATTCTTTTCATTATAACTAATACTATCCACCCACTGTGTGTCTGGCACCACTGTAGACAGCAAGTATATACAAGTACACGGGTCAGGATGCTTACTTTAGTTTGAAAAAGCAAACTGTATTTTCATGCTTGTTAAGAAATGAGTTATGCACACACATCTCTGCCCCCATTCTGGTAGTCAGGGAGGGAGGGAGAAAACAGGCAAAGAATTTTGATGCCTTCTGATTCACAAATGAATTCAGGCCACTGACATACTGGTGAAATTATATATTAAATTTTGTGGGGTGATAAAGAGTGCATTACATTTTATTAGCAAAAATGTAAGCCTTTAAGATCAGAATTTCATGAAGAAATTTGTTGCAAACTAGCAAGAATACTCCAATGATGTTGAGGTTTAATAAAAATATAATATGTACAGAAAGGGCAAAGCAAAAAGTTTTGCACAAAGCGACCTTTACCCCAGCAACAATAGACAGGAAGGTGGGAGAGAGAGGGAGAGAGAAAAATTGGCAGGTAGGTGGATAGATAGATGGGTGGATGGGTGAATGGGGGCGGGGGGGGATGGATGGATGGATGGATGGATGGACGGATGGATGGATGGATGGATAGAAGAAAGGGCAGGTTCAAAGATAAATAGATGAGTGGATAGAAAGATAGATTAATCTACTAATTAATCTTTAAAAGTATTTTCCAACTTTTCTTGAAAGTCAGCAAATTAGTTCAGAGCTCAGCTTCTTCACACATATGTAGCAAAATATCGTATTTTCTCACCATAATGACTATTTACTAAAATAAAGTCTCTCACTTCAGCTTGATCTCTAGATTAGACACAAATTCTCCAAAAGGAGTTTATATTTTCTGTGTTTCATACCTTCAAAGAGCTTATTGCACTTTATATTCCCTCCAGTCTTTTTCAACTTAAAATTCTTTGAAATTACAGTTTTGAATGGCTTCCATTTTTCTTTGCATGTAAAGTGAGGTAATCTTCCTCCTTTATCATCTAGTCCAACTATTATATGGAAAAGAAATGCCTGAATTGTCACTGGAAAATAGTCTTTCTATTTCTAGCAAACTGAGGAGTCTTGTCTTTTGTTTGTTCACCAGCTACTGACAGATTTTGAGATAAGTAGAGTTCTTCCTGCATTTTCTAAAGAATGATGTGAAGATCTAGAATTGTTGCTATTTTATGGTGTAAATTAAGCGGGTTGCCTGTCTTGGAAGACTATCCTGTCACCCAGATTTTAATTTCTCCATTCTTTTCATTTCCATAGAGATTCCGTAAATTGCTCCTTAATTTTATCAGAGATTGGTAGGGTTTCTAGGACTTCAGGCTTATTTAACCTACTTTCAGTTGTAAGATAGAAGCATTTAATTGTTTCTATACCTACTTGACTCTGATTTATAACACAATCGCATAAGTAGATCTGTCAAAGAAATGATAGCTATATACTTAAACACTATGAGAAACTCCTTCATGAATTGGTTTGGCACCCGATTAATGTTTGATGTAATAAATCTCATAAAACATCAAAGCTTATTTCAAAGAAAATTGTTTTTACATGTGTCAAAATTTGACATGTAAATAGTATCCATCTGTGTCATAATTATCCTCAACTAAAGCTGCAGGGTTTTCCCTCCCCTATTCAAGTCCTGGATATAAGCCTACCATTTCAATACAGGCATTAATTTACTAATCCTTACAGAACTCGTAATATTTCTCAGTGTGCATATGCTTATTGCTGAGAAATAACTTCAGCAGAATATTGTGCAAGAAATGTTAGAGACAGACATTTTCATTAGGTCTGTAAGCTAGGATATACAGAATAGCATTATTTCAACCCTGCCTCTGCACAGAAGACCTGAGGCAGATTCAAGAGATGCATGTATTATTTGTTATATACAAATGAGATACTTGTGGTCCATGACTACTGGGGCGAGAGAAGTAAATAGGGCCATCAGGACAGTGGAATAGCCTCTCGCTGCCACTAGAAAGAATATAATCACTATTTCCCCCCTTCTTCTTCCCCACGGTCCTCCATTAAGTTCCTCCTAATCCTCCTATACATGCAAACATATGGTATTTGTCCTTCTCTGCCTGACTTATAACCACGAGAGACCCTTGAATGCTGAGAACAAACTGAGGACTGATGGGTGTGGGGGGTGGGGTGATGGGCATGGAGGAGGGCACTTGTGGGGATGAGCACTGGGTGTTATATGGAAACCAACTTGACAATAAACTATTTGTGTAAAAAAAAAAAAAGTATAATCAGTGAAAGCCTGGGCTAGAAAGCAACTTTTGAACTCAGCGGTGAATGCTGAGGTCACAATGGTTGTTGGAGAATCCAGTTAATGACATTACCATGGAGCATGGAGTGCCTGTCTTTCCTTCCCCTCCCACATCCAGTCAGAGAGTAGGCCTGTCCTTGTACTTATAAGTCTCTCCCAAATCAGGCCACTTTTCACCAGTCTCCACTGCTGCTACCCTAATCTACAACAGCTTCTACTGCTGTAGCCTCTTGGCAAGTACCCTTTCATTCATTCATTCACTCCTGAACCCTCTAATCCATTCTCGTGAGTTGGATTTCAAACACAGCTCATTAAATCACTCCTGTTTAGACATATTAGTACTTTCCCTTCATCTTAGCACGATTCCCAAAATCTTCATCGTGACTTATGAAGGGGACCACTTAATCTGCCCCTTGCTCACTTCTCTGGCTGTCTAAATTCAGTTTTAGCACAACTTGTGCAGTTCCCCTAGGATCCCATGCTCCTCCCTCCTGAAAGTGTCCTCTGCCTAGAGGCCTTCACCTGCATCCTAACCCAATCCTTTATTTTTCACTCCACCTCAGATGAAATAGTCTTCCTTAGAAAAGCATTTCCTAAATTATTCCCTAACTTCATACCCTTGATTAAAATGCCCTTAAACTTGGATTCTGTATTGCACTCTACAAAATTCAAATTAAATAATTTTATAGCTAGTTTATTAACAGTTCTTTCCATTGCTAGTACGTAGGCTCCTTTTTACTGGGAACCATTTTATTCAGTATTGTAGTCTCAGACTTTAGCATAATGCCATTAGAAATTCAAAATTTAGTTAAAGAATAAAAGAACATATAGACTGAATGAATAACTGTTGAAATTATAGGAATAGTCATCCTATTTTTTTAAAGCAAGATTCAATACATATTTACTTCACACACTACACAATTTATACTGTGTAGGTATCAATATTGAATTCTGAAGATAGAAAAAAAAGAGTGCTTTTCCGTTCTGTTGTACCTATAGTACCCTGTCTTGCCAAACCATGGTTATTCTAGTTGTTAACTTCTGTTGCCTTCCTATCCTATTTCCAGATGTTTACTAACCCTCCACTATATTCCCATAATATCTCATATACAATCCTGTTATTAAAATTGCCTCATTGGGGCACCTGGGTGGCTCAGTCAGTTAAGCGTCCTATCTTTGGCTCAGGTCATGATCTCACAGTTTGTGGGTTTGAGCCACACATTGGGCTCTGTGCTGATAGCTGGGAGCCTGGAGCTTGCTTTAGATTCTGTGTGTCTGTCTCTCGCTGCCCCTCCCTAGTTTGTGCTCTCTTTCTCCTACAAATAAATAAATAAACAAAAATAAAATAAAATTGCATCATTGCATTAATATTATTTACCTTTATGCTCCTAACCCCAGATCCTCATCAAACTTTTTTCAACATGGACCATTTAAGTAAATCAAAAGACTCTAGAGGTCCTTCTGCCCTGACATTTCTCATAGAAAAACTAATACATGGCAGTAAAGAAATAAAAGAAAACATTAGAACAGTCAACAAAGGTATAGAACAATTGTACAGGGGTGCCTGTGTGGCTCAGTTGTTTAAGTGTCCAACTCTCAGTTTCTGCTGAGGTTATAATCTCAATTTCATGACTTCAAGCCCCTCTTTGGACTCTGTGGTGACCATGCAGAGCCTGCCTGGGATTCTCTCTCTCTTCTTCTCTCCCTGTCCTCTTCTGTTCACAGCATCTCTGTCTCTGTCTCTCTCAAAATAAATTTTAAAAAATATTTTTAAAAAAGGAATGATTGTACAATACAGTGATTAACAAAGTAAAACCATAGAATTATACAAATATATTCATTATTATAAGAATAGCATAGATAGAAACTACAACAAATGCCAGCACACTGTGAATCATGCGTTGATTAAAAGAGCATTCCCTTGGAAAATTATAGGAATTCCAGCTACTGCATATTCATATGCACAGTAAGTTTTTCAAAGTTACCAAGCACTTGTGTCATGTGCACCATTCAATAAGTCTGAATGGAATACTGAATATGAATACTTTATGAATACTTAGCATCTCACTAATTTAAATTAATGGATACTAAATTTTGTAAATCACTTACTGATTATTAGATTACCAGTAAGCAGCCTTACATTGTCTATAAAATTAAAATGTATGGATTATAATCATATTTATGTCACTCTGTAACCATTTGAAAGTACTTTCATGACAGTCACTGGGCCATGATTGTTACTCTGATCTACACTGAATTTGTTATGTACTTATCCTTGAACCCTATAATATGTGTCATTTGGTTTTACGGGTATCTTAGCTAAGTAAGTCTTGGCCATATTTTACAAATTATTAAAGTTAGTGCATGTGCTTATTATTTTAAGGATTTATAAAAAAGCTGATTATATATAATCAATAGTTTAACCATTCTTCTTGTAAAATTTAAACATTATCCAAAAGAATTTTTCCTTTGATTCCCATCTTTCAGACATTGTGCTTAAATATATGTAAAATAAACACAAAAAATATCATATTTTATGTATCATATTTCTTTTTCATAGCATATTTATATGCTGCTTACATTTTGCATTTTTATTTCAAGTAGCATCCTAATAGATATTAACATATATAAATAAATTTTTATACTTGCATTTGTTTTAATTCAACATTGCATGCTGAAATTTGATGTTAATGATATTGATATCCTTTATACTTTTTTTCCTCTATACTTTTAAACCATTGTACAATATTCCGTGATATTTATATACATGAGCACTTTCTCACAGGTCATAATCCATTTTGTTTTGTATTTTAAACAAGCTAGAATGAACAACTTTGACTATTTCTATTTTACATCTGTGGGATTATTTCTTATGGTTGATAGTGATGAGAGAAATCACTCAGTTATATAGTCTTCACATTACAAAATTTAATGGACATTGGTAATTAGTTCTGTGTAGGATCTATACAAATATATATGCCCAGGATCTATTTCTGAGGGTGATAGACATTTCCACAAATCCTTGCCAACATTCTGTTACTATATTTGCTTTGTTTTCAATTTGGATTTTTAAATATAAGTGAGGATATGATTATTAATGATTTAGATGTTTCAATCACCCTAACTTATTTGTTTAACATTCAGTCCTGCTACAAATATTTATTGAGCATCCCTGAGAAGATAGTGGTAACTTATGTGACTAAGAGTCTTAGTCTTGCTCCTCATAGCCATCTGAATACCTGCTAGAAGATAACCTTACAGAGAGGACTTTTCTCTGTGTGACCCTAAGTTTTATATCGGACCATGCTAAAAAAAAAAAAAAGTTCTTAAACATGGCACTATTATATATTTAAGTTGCCTTTTTAAATATATATATTTTTTTATTTTTGAGAGACAGAGAGAGACAGAGCACAAGTAGAGAAGGGGCAGAGAGAGAATGAGACACAGAATCCGAAGCAGGCTCCAGGCTCTGAGCTGTCAACACAGAGCCCAGCACGGGGCTCGAATTCACAAACATGAGGTCATTACCTGAGCCGGAGTTGGACACTGAACCAACTGAGCCACCAAGGCACCCCTGTATTTAAGTTGTATTAGCATAAAATATTCCTATCTCCTTATTACCCAAAGCTATCAAATTTGTTCACATAAGCATGTGGTATTAGTTTCTCTGTCTTTTTAAATAATATCTTTGGGGTATTGACAATTTGATATATTTTTATAGAATATAGTTGAAAAATAAGCACATAGCTTCAGAAAAGGAAGACATTATATTATACCTAGTGCATTGGTAGCAAAATCTCTTATTTAGTTAATAAGAAAATGAAGACCTTTGAAAAACAGGGATTGTATTTGGGACAAATTTTCACAGAGCTTAGTAGCCAGTCAGTATACATTGTGTATTAAGTGCTAAATTAGGCACAATGGAAAATTTCTGTTTTTCTCTGAGAACTTGGAATATGGTAGGGGATTCACAACTGCATGGCAACTCATCAGCATCTGATTTAGAAACTCACAGAGAAATCATAGGGCACACCTTAGATTTGACCACACAGATGGATAATTAAGGTGAGAACAATTCTTAGAAGAGAGATTCCTCAGGGGAGAGCTTCCTAAAGATATGAATTTCAAGTTAGGTATAGTGGAAAAAGATGGATTAATAGGAAAACTCAGAGAATATATTCCAGGTGAAGATGGAGTTAAATAACTATGTCTTGACTTGATGACTGTAAATCCTATGCAAAAACAATTGCTCACAGAAACCAATAAAATCACTTACTTAATCTCTCTTTTCTTTTTATTCTGTTTTCAAAACTGCAGTTGAAATCTGGAGAGACAGCTGCCAACATTGCTAGAGAGCTGGCTGAACAAACAAGAAATCATTTGAATGCTGGAGACATCACCTACTCAGTCCGTGCTATGGACCAGCTGGTAGGGCTCCTAGATGTACAACTCCGGAACTTGACCCCAGGTGGAAAAGATAGTGCTGCACGGAGTTTGAACAAGGTAAGGACTTTAGTTATGTATCTCTAAAGCTGTAGTAGAATCAGTGAGACTTTCTGGTTAATTTCTCTCTTTCTATAAAGTCAGTTTGTTCTAAAGAGCATCACTAGTCCTATTCAGTGTGCTTCACTATTTTGTTATTAATGATGACCCACCCTATTTGGCCTCTAAGAACACAATAAGTGATAATCTCTCCATATTTTTTTTGAATTTACAATTCTGTTTTCTTTAGTGTTTACCGTTTTTGAATGCTAAATTCTGGCAAGGTCAATATGAGTAAATGTGATTTATTTTGCTCTTTTTCCATTCAAACTTTTATATTAAAATAATTATCATAAAACAAATGTCTAACCAATAAGTATAGATTTAGAAAATAGCCACAATGAGAAAGGATATTAGCAACTCAATAAAGATGTTTTAAAAAATGAAATGACTTAATCTAATTAATATTATACTTAAAACCTCAGGAGGCAAGTAATTAGGTTTTAATTTGTATTTCCTTTTGATATTTAAATTGCTCAGATTTTCCTTCACTATGTTAACACTTAGAAGGTTTAATTGTATTTCAGCAAATTTGAATTGTAAATAATAAAAAATAATACATTTTTAAATTTCAGAAAGGATACATTTTATGTATTCTTATTGCTACTTATAAATATACAATATATTTATATATTACATAAACATATACAAGCATTTTATATTTATTGTATATAACCTATACATTATATCAGCACTTTATTTACATAACTATGTAAAATATATTTTACATATTTATAAGGAATGTAATTTATTACTTTTATAAAATCACATGGTGAATTAACTTTAGGATGAAAAATATACTAGAATTGCTACCATCAAATGACATATGTTCCCTGAAAGGTATTTGTGCAGGAGAAGTGATCAATTTGGATTTGAAAGCCTTGAATGTCTGATAATCCTAATACTTTAAAAAGCAAGAATTTGGTAGTAACAGACTAAAGTCCTTAACGGAATTCACTCAATGAACATTCTCCTTTAGAATGACAAATGACTTCTGAGTGGTGTTTTAATATGTTCAGTTCTTTTGTGTCTTATTAGACTAAAAGTTGCACTGATAAAGATGGAAGAAATTTTTCAAATAATGACTGTTTGATATAGGAAAGCCTGCTATTTTATTTGGAAAATACAGTTCTTCCTGAAATTTCATCCTCAGAAAACCGATCCTGTTTTATCTAGTAGATATAAATTATTATTAAAGTTTTTTTTTTCATGTTGAGCATAGAGGAGTTATTTTTGTCACTTATGCCCCTGACAGAATCACAACCAAGTCCCTGATAAAATGTAATCCGCAGCCGCCTATGTAATCTGGGCATGCTGTGATTTTAATGTGTTATTACCCAGGCTGACTAGATGCTATTAATGAACATTGCTGCCAGCTATTGTTATCCTAATATAGTGGAAGTAGTAATTTCTATTAATGTTACATATCCATAACATTACTTGTTATAGCAATACTTTGTATCTTTATTTAAAAATGGTGTTGATGTCTGACAATATCAGGTAAAGCTGGCAATTAATGTCACATTCTAACTGGCTACAGCTAATCAGCTTGCCTACTCTGAATATCAAATAACTACATAATGGGCAAATTTCCATTTGTGAAGCTTTTTAATGCTTTCTTTTGTTCCCATTTGGCTCTTTTCAATTGTTTATATAATGTGGTTTGTCATATGTTAATTTGCATGATGGGGTAAGGAGATGGGAGGGCAAAGGTTATTCACATGCTTGCTGGCTTGCTCTCATTTCCTGTGGTTCCCACTGTTCCCCGAAGCAGTTATAACCCATCAGATTTGCAAAGTCAACTTGGTACAAATCAATTGAACTCCACATTGAAATTCTGAAGGGTTTAGAGTCCTGCAACACCAAGATGCGAGTCAGTGATCCAAATGACAGCGCTGGCAATTTACTTGCACTCATTCCTCACTTAATTCTGTAGAGGAGTAACTGCAGTATGCTCATTGAAGAATGCATGAATTAAAGTTGGGAGAGTATTAGCCACACAAAAGGCATCAGAGTAACTGCTTCTTAAACCTGGGTAATTTTCTCCAACAATCAGGACTACTGAAGGGAAAAAAATTAGGGAAGAGGAAGAAAATCACAATCGAATTTATAAAATTTTTGTCATTTATTTAAACAGGGCAATTAAACTTACTAATTACTCATTCTATCACCAGAAAATAAAATGTTTGGGATTGAATATGAGTTATTGTTAACCTTTTGCCCAGAAAAATCATCACTCTGTATGCAAACAAATAACAACAAGGCTTCTTATCCCACAGAAGTTTCTAAAATGTATACATTTTTTTTTTTTTTTTGGTCAAAGCTGTGAAAAGAAATTATTCAAGTAATAAAAGCAGTGATAAGTCAGAAGATTAATCACATTCTTCTAATCATAAGTTACTTATCTGTTGGTATCTTTCCCTTGGAATCAAATAATCCTATGAATGGACATTTCTGTTTTTCTGATAAACAGAATTTTTTGTGTTTGAACATACAGTTTGTGGTGCATATTAACCATATCTATAATCTTTAAACCACAAACAATGTGGATTCCAAAGTTTTGGTATAATTTCCTTAACTTCATGTCTTCATTTGTGGCCCATGAATTAACCGCTAACCTGGTGTGAAATGAATCATTTCAAATAACTGAAGTGTAATGATTTTTACTAATTTCTACTACATTTATTCCCAGATTTCCTCCCATCATTAACAACTTTATACCATACAGTTTTCACCTGGGTTATTCTGAAAGGTGGCTGGCGACTATCTTTCAAGCCATGGCTTACATTTTGCTGCTGCTTAGCTTTCATCTCCTCTAGAAAGTAGTGCACAACAGAATAAGGTGTTTTGTGTAGATGCATTCTTTTATTTTTCTTGTTTTCTTCTGTCACTAACTTGTTTTTTCTATTCTGTGTTTAATCTGCTGTCTTAATGGATTCAGCTTCAGAAAAGAGAGCGCTCTTGCAGAGCCTATGTCCAGGTACTTTCTGCGTTTTTATAAATGTGTTAAGTTGTTGAATTGTCTCTGTTGACGATAGCATTGATGGGCATCTATCTGATAGAAGAACGGTAATGTACCCTGTTGAGCTAAACGGATTTCAGGGAGGGCATGAAGGGTGGACATAGAAAGACATGTGAAAGGAAAAGAAATTTGGCAGTGCCCATGTTCTGTCATCCAAGAGGAAAACAGACCAACAAAGAGATGTAACTTGGTATGTGAGAATTTTGATCAAAACTAAAAGGTGAGTTGGGTGCCAAACGTAAATCTCTAATTTCTTCATACAGGTGTGTGTGAAAACATTTCATTAATACATTGGGGCCAGCTAATATTTGAGTAGCAAATCATTCAAAACTGACATGTAATCAGTCATATAAGACAAATAGTCCAGAACACTTAGAATGTCATGCTTCTGTACCAAAATATTCCACCCATGCTGTGACTGTCTTATTTTCCCACTCATTATAAACATCTTAGTCCTGATATAAATATATTTTTTCTCCATTTACCATGTTGCAATTTGTTTCTAAGCAGATAGAAACCATTTCTTTGTTTATGGGTTCTGTGTGAAAGAATGGCAGAAACAACCTTTATAGTTCTTTTTACAAGGCAGGAAGGCAGTGTAGAGGTTTGAAAATTTTTTCCTTTTTCCCCTCTAGGTTCTTTGGCTGTTCTAATAATTAAATTGACATAATACAGATTAACAGGAGAAAAAAACAACTTTAATTCCAGATGTACAGGAGCCCCCCACAGACATACACTGGAAGGCAGTCAGGCAATTGGCTGTTATCCTGAGCTACGGAATGGGATAAGGACCTGAGACTTCAAAAAAGAGGAGGGAAAATACTTTACTTCAAACAGACATTAGAAAGATAAGCTTTCAATATGAATTTTACTGTATAAATTTATGAATCCTTGAGTATTAGAAACATTCAGTTAGTTTTTTTGTATTTTCCCTAAGGTTTTTGGGGAAAAAATTGCCTTTGAGATATATATACATATACACATAAAACCTATCCTCTTAATATGTATAATAGGTAGAGAAATTGAAGTGTTCTTCAGCAATGAAAGCTGAAGATCATTTTTTAGCAATTTTAGGATCGTTTTTGATTGCAATCTATGCTATCCCTTTAATGGGGCCTTGGAGATAATTAGCCTTTCGGTATTTAAATCTATGAAATGCATGGTCATTCAAACATGAATCTCTGATGGAAAATTAATAGCACAATTTATTCAATGGCTGATTTCCTGGTGTTATAATTGACTGTGAATAAATGTTTCAACTATTGACTAAACATCTGATAAGACCAAATACAAACAGAATATTTGTGAAGTAGATATGCTCTGCTCACTAAGACATGGCATTACTTCTATTCATTTTAATATAGATGATTACTCTATGAAATTCTAGTGTAAATAATACTTTAAACTTTAGTCTATTTGAATTTTAAAGACTTCTTTTATGTTCCCTATTGTTTCTAGGTTTGTTGCACATTCTGAGCTATCTATATGATAGGGATAAAATACACTAGAAGTGCTTTATGCATTAAATTTGAAAAAAATATAACTGTTTAAACAGCATGAGATTCTTAAAAACTATGGCCTTCCATGGGCACAGTGATTCTTCTAGGTTTGACTTTGACCTTCAAATCCAGTTAGCTTTTAATTATTTAGAGGTACTGTGTCTATTCTATGAATTATCTAGATCAATCTTTTACTTCTTCTTACTTCCTATATTTGTTTATTAAACAGAAAAAGCACAGTAAAAACTGAACCATCATCTGGCTGCCATGATAACTGAATACTGTTCTGTAGGTGAATAATTAAAAGGTGATTGCTTCGATTTTTAAATAATATGTGAATCTTCTAATACTCAGTATGTTTGTACCTCAAAAATTTTAACAAAAACAAAAAAAAAAATAGGTCCAGTATTTTTTTCATTTAGTTTTTTTAGATTACACTAAAATCTTTGTTCACCACCAAAAAATAGAAACTGATATGAGTCATAGTAAAAAAAAAAAAATTATTATCATGTCTTGGGCAAAATGGATACCTTCATTCAAGAATAGAGTTTTAAGTATTATGCCAAAGAGGACAAATAAAGCTTGTGTTACATGTGACACAATGTGTTATATAACACATACCGTGATGTCATATATTAAACGATGGTACCTTAAAAATTAAAATGAGTTCACTAAGATCTGAGAGATAAGGTGACGTGACCCACTAGCATGGATGGCACTAACACAGCTATTCTAATGTGTCTATAATACTTTTGTAACATCAACAATGATTTATTATTAAGAACAAATGCATTTATTAGGCACTAATTCTGTGGCCATCACTGTGTGGAGCAGTTTGTATAAATTCTTATTTAATAGTCACAGCAATCCTATGATATAATTATTGCTACTTTTTTAATATTTGTTTATTTTGAGAGAGAGAGAGAGAGCGCACAAGAGAGGGGTAGAGGAAGACAGAGAGAAAATCCCAAGCTAGCTCTGCACTGTCAGAGCAGAGCCTGTTGTGGGGCTCTAACCCATGAACCATGAGATCATGACCTGAGTGGAAATCAAGAGTCAGATGCTTAACCAACTGAGCCACAAAGGCACCCCGATTATTGCTATTTTTAATTTAAAGTAGAGAAAATGAGACCTAGGGAGAAAATTAAATGACTTTAACAGATTATACCATAGTAGTGAAGGGGGTCCTGAACTCAAAGCTTGAACTTCCTGATTCTGAAACTCATGCTCCAAATCTTAGGATACGGCTATTCCAGAACTGACTTCATTGTTTGGTGTTAGGAGTCAGGATAGATCTACTGGTTTACGTTTATTGATTTATTTTACGATATTTCAGGGATGGTATAGAGTAAAAGAGGGTTTTTTCCCTCCTTTTTGTTTGAGATTCAGTTCAAATGACAGTATGGTCATAATTTTGTACTGCTAAGTTCAACTATACACATAACTTGCTTTGAGGTCCTTTTGTTTTCAGAGGACACTGTGATTTTAAAAAATCATCATATTAAGAAAAGAAAAGAGCAAATAGAAAATACAGTAACTCTGTGTAAAAGGAGGAATTGTAAAACTGGTTTCCAAAGTGACTACACCATTTTACACTTCCAACCAGCAATACATGAAACTTTGAGTTCCTTCACGTCCTTGGCAACATTTCTTATTTTCTCTCTTTTTTGATTATAGTCATTCTAGTACAGGTGGATTGCAGACATCCTTAACTCCAATCATGGAATGGGTTTTGGGGTGGGTCTGGGAGTGCCATCCATGAATCAGTAAAAAGTCATATGGCTCCCAAGAGAGATCCGTGGTTTTCATGAGACTCTGGGAATAGAGGTTGACCTCAAACCACTCAAGTACTGCTATCATCTTCTATAAACGAAACCAGAACTTAGATTTGCATTTTTTTCTCATTTGTCAACCCTGTTCCCATGTTTTTAAATAGTCATGTTTGTTAACAGTGTTCTCTTCTTTACCAGGAAATATTAAGAATTACAGGCATTCATTTTTCACAGATTTAAAAGCAGGACATTTCCTAGTTAAGCATTATTTATTTTTAAAAATTTTATCAGCAATGCTTTTGGTTCTTCAGATCTCACAGGCATCACATACTCTCTGTAGATTCTGCAGTTGACCTTGCTTAATGGAAAACATAAGTATGTATAGTTATGGATATGAATCTTTTGAGTCATCCTTTGGAACGTGCTATTACCTGCACAGTCAGGTTGAGAACTGGTTGGAAATAAGTGATAGATAGATGCAAATGAACACACACACAGTTTTCTTCCTTCCTTCCTTCCTTCCTTCCTTCCTTCCTTCTTAACTTCCTTTCTCCTTCTCCTTCCTCTTCCTCTTCCTGTTCCTCTTCCTCTTCTTCTTCTTCCCCTTCCCATTCTCCTTCTCCTTCTTCTTCAAAGGCAGATGGTTTGTGTTCTTTAAAGCGTACAAAGAATTTGAAACATACAATCTTTCGATTTTAATTCACAAGTATGATTTGCTCATTACTGATTTATTAATTTAGTTTGTTTGTTTTGCCTTAATTATCCACTATATATCTCTGTGCGAGGCACCAGCAGTGTCAAAACAATGTCTGTCTCCAACTATGGAAAAATACCACATAATAATTAACAACAAAAGCATTCAGGAATTAGTAGTTGAGCACATGAGTCCAATAACCTTATCAGCTCTGGGATACAGCAATGCACATAACAGGCAAAATCCTGCTCTCCCTCGTAGGATGAAATTTCTAGGGGCAGAATATAAACAATACAGTAAGTATGTGAAAAATATGACATGTGAGATGATGATAAATACTAAGGAGAAAAACAAATGCATCACTGGGTTGATATTTGAGCAAAACTGAGGAGGTGAGGGAGTGAACTATGCAGATATACAGGGAAAGCACTCTCACAGAGAGACAGAAAATGTCTGAGGTAGAAACATGCCCATGGTGTTCCAGGAGACCAGTGAAGCTGGTGCATTGTAATTTTAATTTTTTTAATGTTTATTTATATTTGAGAGAGAGAGCAAGACAGAGTACAAGCAGGAGAGAGGCAGAGAGAGAGGGAGACACAGAATCAGAAGCAGGTTCCAGGCTCTAAGCTGTCAGCACAAAGCCCAACTCGGGGCTCAACCCCACAAACTGTGAGATAATGATCTGAGCTGAAGTGGGACACTTAAAGGACTGTAACTGTTGCATTGTAAAAGAGAAGAGGGTAAAAGATCATGAATCTGCAGGGTAGCAAGGGCCCAGATTTGACAGACCATTGTAAGGATGCTGGCTTTTATTCAGAGAGACACAGTAAACCACTGAAGGTTTCAGAGTAGAGTGATGACATGACCTAATGTGTTTTATAAGTGAAAAATAGATTCTTGCAGAAAAGCTAAAGGCTGAAACAGGGTGACCAAGGACAATACTGGTCAGAGTATGAGTGTGAGATGCCGAGATAATTACTCAAGTTCAGGATTTCTTTCTAAGTGTACCAAACAGGATTTGCTAAGGATACGTTAAATGTCAGAGAAAGAGGAGTCAAAATGCAGAAAGTATTTTGCCTGAGCAACGGGAAGGATGGAGTCACTATTTATTGAGGTGGTCTGCCTGTGACCAACTTGGGACCAGAACAAAAGGACCTTTGCTTTGGGGCATGTCAACTTTGAGATTCCCGTTAGTTGTGCAATGCAAATGTTAAAGATGCAGTTAGTTATACAAGCATGCAGTTCAGCTGAGAGATCAGGCTAGGAATCATCATTTGTCAATGTTTCACTGCGAGTGGCATTTACAGCCAATGTGCTAGATGAATTCATCAAGGGAATGAGTGCAGAGGGAAAAGAGAAAAGAATCTAGGATGGAGCCCCAGGACACTGTCATACTCTAAGAGGTCAGGGACAAAAGAAACCAACAAGAGAGGCCAAAGAACAGCCTTAAGGAACAAGGGAGACCTGCAGAGTATGGCCTTCAGGAATCCACTCAAGTTCTTATTTCACAGAGGAGGTAATAATGTCAAGGACTGCTGAATCTGCTCAGAAATGCTGATGCAGCTTTTCAAGGATAAAAGTGATGTCAACTGTTGATTAATTTAAAAAATCCCAAAGCCCATATATCTATATTATTATATGTACTGTCTCAACATTTTTTTTTTTTTTTTTACCTATTCCTTTCATTCTTTGTCTCCAATACAGACTTTCTTGTGAACCAAAGTTTCCACTTGCATCTTGGACAAAGTGCAAATTGAATTATGCCCGTTTTACTTGTCTGCCTTGGGTGCATGAGACAAGAAGGATTCTAACCTCCATTTATACTGCTAGGAAGAAATTAATGAGTATTTTCAAGTTCCTTGTTTGGTCACTTAATTGGCTGTGTGACAAAGAGCTCCGTGGTGCATGTCAAACAACTTTCAGAGTCCTCTAATGATTTGTGCTTTACTTGACTTGTGATACTATTCTGTGTGGCCTGTCAGGCTGGATATCCTTGTTAAAGTGGCTAGAATAAATTGGCTAGTGGTGTGCATACAATGTAGTATATTAACTACAGCAACAGGGAGTACTTTTAGCAGCTCTTTCAAGAGATTTCGATGTTTGCCCATAAGCATCAAAGCCAGCCCAAACTTTCATTTAATATAATTAAAAGGACATCTGAAAGTAGTTTGAATCACAGCAGGTTCTTGAGGTTTGGTAACCCTTTGTTAAAACCCTGTGAACTTAATATATTTCACAGCTTGATAAATCTGCACTTGATTTGTGTCAGTAAGAGAGAAAATATAAATCTGCACCCTGCATGTTGCTGGTGCCCTGGACCTATTGCTGAAAAACATTGAGATCAAAGAAAGTGACTTCCATCTACAAAACCAGAGGAGTTTTCTTCAGATAAAGAAGTTATAAGAATTCTCGCCTATAACTTGTAGTTTTTAAATGCTGTGACAAAGCAATCATTGAATCAAAAGACAGTGAAACCGTATGTAATGTATGCAGAGTAAATTATACAGGTTATTGAAAACATGGACAGGCCACTTCATCTATGTAATAATTTAAAAACCTCCCAATGACAGATGTTGATGATGGAGATCCTACTTTGACGTGCAGAGAACATTATTCTGGGAATCTCTCAAAATTCCTGTGGTGAATGTGTCAGGTCAAGCAGTGATGGCTGCTTTACAGTCATTCCCAACTCTTCCATTTTGCACATTCCCTGTAAATAAACAAGATGTTCCAGCTGTTCTTTGTATATACATAGTTTATGAATGCTTTGGGAAGTAATTCTTATGAGGATTAAAAAAAACCTCTGTTTTTAAATAAAATATTTTCATCCAAAACAAAAATATTTTCCCATTTCTTTTCACCAAGTTGTATTCTCTCTTATAATTTTCTCATCAAAGCCGGGGTCACTAATTAATTGTAAAATGGTTAATTTAAAGTCCTTCCTAATGCATCATTGCTTTCTGAAGAGTTTACTTTCAGAAAACTTTTAAATATATAGACTATAGAGATATTATTTCTGTGCAAACAAAAAAAGGATAGACATCAGTTTACTTTGTTATTTCTTTAATATCTTTATGATCACATAGCTAACCAGAAGGAAAAGGATATTAAAAATAGTGTTACAGATTTAAGACCCCACTTTCTGAAGCTATCATTACCTTTTCTGGTGCAGGTCAGAAAAGAAATGGAAGTTTTAAGGTGTAATTTGCAGTAAAGTAGCTGCCTGATGGCTTGGAACCAAACAGATGAATTTTTAGTACTGCTCCCAACAGAGTTATAATTTTGATATTTACCCTTATCTAATGTATGAGTTTTATACAGCTCATTGTAACAGAACCCTAACTATGGTGACTTAAACAAACCAGGGTTTTATTCATATGCATAAAAAAGAAATGTAGTTTGGGAGTAGCATGAAAATTCACATCAGAGACCACGGCTTTGTCTGTTTTTCTGTTCTATTATCTTCGGCACATGGGCTTCCATCCTCAAAATGAGACAGTGGCAAGGGCAGCTGGGTGGCTCAGTCAATTAAGCATCGGACTCTTGGTTTCAGCTCGGGTCGTGATCCACAGTTCGTGAATTCAAGCCCTACATTGGTCTCCATGCTGTCAGTGTGGAGCCTGCTTGGGATTCTCTTTCTCTCCCTCTCTCTCTGGCCCTCCCCACTTGTACTCTCTCTCTTTCTCTCTCTCGAAATAAATAAACTAAAAAGAGAGAGAAAGAGAGACAGAGAGAGAGAGAGGATGCTTACTTACTTAGGTTCCAATCATCACTTCACACTAATCTCTAAACAGGAAAACCTCCCCACCCTCTCCTCAGGCATTTAACTCTTCATAGCAATCACTATTATTAGCCTCTTAAAAATCCTACCAGAGAAGACTAATTTTATTCTTATCCACATTTTTATATTTTTAATATAAATCTTGTCATACAGTCACAAAACAATATTGTTCTCTCTGCCTACATTAAGGACTTTTGAGTTAGCTTGTGGCAGAACCACGCAATGGGGCAGCATTCCTCCACTGAAAGGAATAGATGTGTAGAAATAATCACAAGATAAACTTTCATCATGGTTTACATCAACAAACAACCCTTCATCAGTAGGAAGTAGGTTGAATAAACTGCTACACCAAGTAATGGGATACTCCTTAGCTATGGAAGAAATGAGGTAGATCTTGCATTGATTATGAAAGGTAGGTGCAGTAAATTAAAGGTAAAAACAAGCAAGCACAAAAATAAAAGCATACTTACAGTGATCACATTTGTTGGTATTTACATGTAAATATTTACAAATCTGGAGGGATCCATGACAGTCAGAGTGATTTCTTTTTCTGGTGAGGTTGGTGATGTTATCCCATAAGCAGACTTTCAGGTTTTAATTTATATATTTCTATATTTAAAAAAAATACTTTACAAGCATATACTTTTTAATTTTCTTATTAATAAACATTACTTTGTATATTTAGTTGTCCTACTTCAAAGTAAAATTTCGTATAACTGAACTGATTTTCCCTCAAGAACATCTTCTCTGGGTGTTTTTTCTCTTTATTTTACAACCATCCTACCAGTTCTCAGAAAAGATATCTAGAGTCATTATCATTTCAAGAAGGGCTTTTTGGATACTTTTATGGTTGAGATCATTTGGAAACCAATGGAAACTCTCCTCCCTTCTGTGATACCACACTCTTCTGGCTCCGTTTTCTTCATCTCAGGTGTTCACTATTCTTCGTACATTTTCTTCTCTATCATTAGTGTTTCTGGGCCATCAATTCTTCCTCTACTCAGTTTATCTGGGTGGTGTCAGATGTACTAGTAGCTTGCTTCTTATTTAAACTTACGTTGCTTAAACCCGTATGTCAAGAATGAATGTTTAAGTGAGCTGCAGCTGAGAGGGGTAAGAACACACTCCAGATATAAAACTTTGGCATACTGATTATTTGAAAACAACAAACATACTAAAATAACCCTTATCTTCCATTAGATTCCCCAATATATTTCCTAGTCAGTTTCCCCCAATTTACTGTTCCTGAAAACTTAAACCCTTTTCCTTTATCTTGTCACTTTTTTACAGAAATTATCCAAGCTCTCCATTCTAACTGCTTCTTTAAATCTTTTTTCCTAGGTAAGTTCCTATATGCACTAAAAATATTAAATAAAATTTGTAACTTGTCTTCGGTTTATCTTATGTCAGCTTAATTCTCAGGTCCCATTACAGAACCTAAGAAGCTAGAGTTGAGGGAAGATTTTTGTCCCTTACCAGGCTTCTGTAGACCTTTTAAATTGATGCTGTTCAAGTACATAGCATTCAGAATAGGCAAATCATGAATTCATTATGTTCTATGCCCTCTACATTTTAATAGACAAAGCTTTGCTTCGCTTTCTTTATTCCCAGTTTAAATGAATGCCACCTCATCACCTACCCTCAAGTTCTATGTACTGCACTTCTTTATTTCCATTACCAACTGACTTCAGTTAATCAACAAATTTTTAAAAATATCTGCGAAATCTCTACTTTTCTTCATTCCCAGAACCAGAATGCATAGATTTGAACCCTGGTTCTGCCCTGTGTTAGCTAATTAACCTTTAGCAAGTTACTCAACTCTGAGTCTCAGTTTTCTAACTGCAAGATGAAGTTGATAATCACCTCTACCTCCTTGGGTTATTGTCAAAATCAAAGGAGTTGATGCATCAAGCATTCAGATTAGAATTTGGAACATTCTTAATAAATATTAACCATTATAATTTATATCACTCCTCTACTTGAAATGTTTCAGTGACTTCTTGTCTTTCGGAAGAATTGCACATATAGTTTGCAAACATCTTTGAAAATTAGCCTTCACTTACTATCTTGTCATTGACCTTTGCACTCTTTGCTCTGGCGTAGGAAATCTTTTCAGTTCCTTCGCGGTGCCTGTTCTCTTTCACCCCCATACCTATATGCACATGCTCTACCTTTGGCCTGTTTGGCCCATGTTGAATTTAAACTTGGAATTGTACTTTATGGAGCCTTTTTGATACGGTGCTTGAATATCATGTTTCCACTATTGTAATGCTTGCCAGGTTTGTACTTGTGTAATTATCTATCCTCACTACATTGTCGTCACTTTTAAGAACAGGAGAATATCTGACTTTCTTACCGTGTTTCAAATGAAGGCACTTAGTTAATATCTGGCAAATAAATGTGGAGTTAGCAAGAAGTTTGAGTCAAGTTTATAGCTCTATTTAATTTCTGTAACACAATATAGATTTACTTGACAGCATTCAATCATTTAATTCTAAATGGGATTTTTAAAATAGTACAATAAATTACAGTTTGCTAAAAACAGTACATTTTTAAGCAACAAGGAATGTCTTAACGAGGCCGAGTCTTTTCTATGAAATTTTGGTTTCATCTTGTTCTACTGTTAAGAGCTCTTATTACTATATTAAGGTCAGTTGTGTTATATAATCTAATTTTAATTAAGATTTGAAAACGCCAACACTTCACTGTAATATAGAAGGGAGTTCAGAGATTAGTGGTTTTTATATGCTTAATAATATTAAATGACAGTGATTATAAAAAAGAACCTTAGGTTTATTGATCAGATGTGTAAATATCAGTCACTCAACTTGACTTCTAATAAAAAAATCCAGCAAGTTTAAAACTGTATTTGAAGATTCCTCTAACATTTGACCTTTAAAACTTTGATTTGAATCAATACGTAAAGGTAGATTAGAGTACAATGTGCCCTATTCAGCAATGATTTTAAACTTCTGCTCTATTTTATTTTATTCCCAACTGATCACTTTCATATCAAGAAGTCAAAATGAAGAATTTTTATTTTTTCAAATTACAAATCAGTGTAAACTATGTTATATATCATATATGTACATGTATGTATATATACGTGCACACATATATATAGTTAGAAAGCAGGGGACGGGAGCAAAGAACAGATCTATTTCTCTTTTTCTGCATATCATGAGTTTTGCACATGAAGAAAAATATTTAAACAATATTGTATATATAATACGTAAGAATAAAATGGCAATGTTCAGCATAATGATTACAGTATGTATTGGTAAAGAGATACTATATTCAGGAGAACACCAAAAAACAATGATGTGGAAGTAAAGAGTGAAATAAAATTCCGGATTACTGAAGAGTTTTTCAAAAAGATGTCATCAACTTATTACCTTAAATTTATCCACTAAGAGGAAATAATTGCTCTTAAATTTGTAATGGGCTGCCTAATGATAATTTGCATATTTATAAATGTTTGTCTTACTATAAGTTTAAAAGAACTTATAAAAATAATGAATATGCTTAACACAGAATTCCTTTTCCACTCTGGTTTTTGGGGGGAGGGGGTAGAGGAGCCTTCATAATTCTACTTTCAATTCATCCTTTAATATGTTTTCAGAGGAAATTTTCTAAAAATAGATCACTAGACATATAACTCCTTTGTTTAAAAATACTTAGTGGCTGTCTCTCTGCCGCTCCCCAGCTCGTGCTCTGTCTCTCTCTCTCTCTCAAAAATAAATAAACATTTTTAAAATTTTTTAAAAAACTTAGTGGCTGAATATTTTCTATGCAGTAAAGCCCAAACGCCTATCCTACTGAATGAAGATCTTCTAAGACCTGACTTCTGCCTCCCATTTCTCTTGCCACACTCTCTTTCCACGCGCCACACTCTCTCCTCATCCCAAACCCTACACATTCCCTCGCTTCCTACCACTTTGATTTTGTTTTAATCATTAACTTGCTTGTTATGTTCTTTAGCCTCAAATTTTTTTATAATTTTTTTATAATATCATAAAAATATCATCATCGAGGAAAGCTTATTCATCTTTTAGTCTCTAAGTCAAAATCAAACACCTTCTGGGATCTTTACTTGTTCTTCCTGTCTAAGAATTCATTACTTTTTGTCCCATATGCTGTGAGTTTTTAGCTCTATTTTGTGCTTACCTTCTGTCTTGGAGTATAGACAAATTGCAGGCTGACTCTATGTTTTTCTTCTCTTTCCTAACCTCTTCCAACAGTGACTTCCCTAGTTCTTTGCATATCATACATATTTAATAGGACCTCATTGAATTACATTGAAAGTGAGCTTTGGTACACTTAAAAACATTTGGAAAGCTTTTTGTAGAATATGTTGTTGTTATGCAGAGTGTATCGCCATTTACAATAACCTGTGGTTCTGCTTTTCTCCTTTTGAACTCTGATTGTCTTCTTAATTCCCTCTAATTCAGCCTGTCTTCCTTCCAAATTAGGTGATATCTGAACTCTTCATACTCTCAGGACACCTCTTGGGAAACAAGGCAAAAAGTTATAGAATATAGATGTTTTCATTTTCCTATTATATATAAGGTGATTAATGATTTGATAGTGAAAGTAGGTTATCTTTGCTCAATGAGCACTTACTGAGTAGCTAAAATACCTCAAGGCACTAAAATTTATTTTGGGAAAACACCAGTAAACATGGTCTCTCCCTAACAACACTGTTAATCTGTTGAGAAAGCCACACCTCAACTATGGATAGTTCTATTCAAGGTGAATAAGTACTAAAATGGGAACCCATTATGAATCTCTAAATGATAAGGCTATAGATAATACTGGCTATTTACTAGGTTTTTTTTCGTTTGTACTTAACATATCTTTTGCTCTTATAAAACCAAGACCTTCAGAGATTTTTTTTTCCCGCTAGTATGAAAATGGAGAAAACTCACTTAAGTATGAATCTTCACTGGATGGCAGTCTTTCAGCAAAAAATATTGAACATTTATATGCCATGAAGATACAGAGTCGCTGCCCTCATGAGGCATACCTTTTGAATGAGAGATCTAAATTAGTCATGTAGATAAATAACTAAAATAAATATTTTTATATACTTTAGGTAATGATACGTGATACAAAGAAAACAGAACAGATAACAAATTTAAGGGTACGCTGGTAATGGAAGAACTCATTGTACTTGTGCTAAAACCTGAATAAGCTTATGATTAAAAGGCCTATCTTTAGGGGCGCCTGGGTGGCTCAGTGGTTTAAGAGTCTGACTTTGGCCTAGCTCATGATCTCATGGTTTGTGGGTTTCAGCTCCGCATCAGGCTCTGTGCTGACAGCTCAGAGCCTGGAGCCTGTTTCAGATTCTGTTATCTCCCTCTCTCTCTGACGATCCCTTGCTCATGCTGTCTCTCTCTCTCAGAAATAAATAAAAAAACATTAAAAAAAAAAGCCTATCTTCAGACAGATACAATGTTGGTAAAGTTATATATCTTTTTACAAAGTATTCATTCTATTTTGATCTTTAGTGGTTTTCAAATGAAGAGAGAGGTGTCACTAAGTTCTCCAGGTGATTTTGCTTTCCTAGTTTGAGATATACTCCCCACGTTAGGTAAGAAGTGCCATTGGCATGTTTATCTTCTCTGATCCTAGGCTATCACACAAGCATGAACTCTTGGAATAATGACAAAAGTTGTTACTAGAGAGATATATAGCTGGTTTTCCCCCAAATTTTTCACAGTAGTTATAGCAAATTAAGTAAATGCTCAAGTAGCATTTACTTTTGAAATAGCATGATTATACACTTTATAACAAACATTTTTTAGCAAACATACTACAATTACATGCTATGAGTAAAACTAGTCAAATGAATTTGTTTAAGATTTGAATTTTATGATTGGTGGTCCAAAAATGGTGTGTAATGCAACTGTGTATCCAGAAGGATATGGTATGCCCATCATCCTGGTGTCAATTCAAGTGACTTTTTTACATTCTAATATTTGATTTTTAGAAATAATCAAGTCACTTTAGAGTCTAGCCATAAACTATAAAACTATATAATAAGAAGAGTAATATCTAATAGTCGAATGCCCCTGGGTACCCTTATATTGGAACGTAATGAGATTTACTTTCTTGTGTAGTTCTCACTTTGTTGTTTGAACATAAATATGCTCAAAGACGTACTGAAATGTAGTGACTACTAGAACGCAAATTTCCGGTGCCATCTCCTCTCCAGTTTCTGGTGTTTTACAACAGATAATAAAGGGAGTTAACTTTTAGTTTCTGACAAGGACGTTATTTATTAAACTTACTTTTCTGAATTTTAGATGATTTCAGTCCATACATGTCAAATCCATTAGGTGATTTTTCCCCCCTCCCAGATCAAAGCATTTTGGTGAAAATATAAATTTCTTTAAGATAAATGCAGGACCATGTGTATTTTCTTCCAAACATATCATATAGATTTTAGATTAGAAAAATATTTTTGGCAAAGAAAGAAATTGGTGAGAGATGTTAGACATTAAATGATGTCCCAGTACCTCGCTCTAATCAAATTCATTGTACATTCCCTATTTAATTTTGGTTCAAAGCATAGGTAAGCTCATTTCCTTCTAACCAAATAAAATGAAAATCAACATGTTTTTAAAGAGATGTTATTGAACTAATGAAAGCAATGCAAATAACTAGTTTGATCAAACACACACACATAATAACCAGATGTCGTCATTTGTGGGAAAAATATACAAATGCAAAAAATGTATAAGGAAAACAAAATATGGATATTCTTTTTTCACTGAAGAGTTGTGACTAGTTAATTAGCATCATTAAACTGGTAACAGGGACATAGCAGCAAACTTTGGAAAGTTTAAACTCTGTATTACACTAGAAGAAAACAGGTCATTTGTTTCAAACCTCTAAGATACACATTATGAATTGTTTAATACACATCTTCCTGTACTGTCCTATTCCTCACAGCTTCTGGTGGCATAGTCTTTTAGTAGTTGAGTTGTGAGACGGTTTATTTATGAAGATTGCATTCTAGAAGTTGTTCCTTACAGATCTCAGTTCAGAGTGAATATTTTGTAATTATCAGAGAGGACGTGTGCTTCATTCAGTAAAGACCTCTCTTTTTCCCAAACTGGATTTGGATATCCAATTGAAGTCAACATGAGATTGTAAGTTCAGCACGCATTATGAGCCAGGCAACATAAATGCATATATATTGCCCAGCAATATAAAATGGTTATATCATTTTATGTCTGTACAGGTGACATACAGACAAGTTAATTAACTTGCCCCAAATCACACAGCTAGTGGGTGCCACAGTCCAGGTACAAACTCAGGAGATGTGGTTCCAAATCCCATATTCCAGTTTTAGCACTACAGGATTCTGCCTCCCAACCCTTGTGTTGAAATTTCCTTACATGGACACCTAAGCCATCACAATACGTGCTTTTTAAAGAAGAATAAATAAGTATTAAATTTAACCCATCCAAGTTTTAGGACTATATTTTACGTCTCTCATTTCTGTAATAAACTTGGAAATCATTTGAGCTATAATACAAAGTTTCTTTAAAGATTATACCTTGGAGCACCTGGGTGGCTCAGCAGGTTAAATGCCTGACTTCACTCAGGTCATGATCTTGCAGTTCGGGAGTTCGAGCCCCGTGTCGGACTCTGTGCTGACAGCTCAGAGCCTGGAGCCTGTTTCAGATTCTGTGTTTCCCTCTCCCTCTGCCCCTCTCCTGTTTGCACTCTGTCTCTCTTTCAAAAATAAACATTTAAAAAATAAAAAACTAAATAAAAAAGATTATAACTTATTTGGGAAGATGTGATTATTGTACTTAAAATTTCTGACTATAAAAATATTGCACTACATATATTTTTTTGGGTGTAAAACTAAGATGAATTAATAAAGGGTGCCTTTGATTTGTTACCCATTCAAACACGGTACTTTATCTAAAGCAGTCTGTTGTAAATAGGTGGCCGTTTAGAACATTTTCAGAGTTGAACACAGTTGTTTGTTTTTCTTGTTTTCATTTTCTTTTTTCCTCCTTTTGCATTATTTTAAATTAAAAAAAAAACATTAAAGGGTGGAGTAGAAATACTGCATTTATCACCAATAAAATTTTCCCTAAGGTATTGTTTAACTTAATCAGTATAAGATTATTAACCAATGTTAAGGTGGCTGCTCCTTTGAGACCAGGCATCATTTCTGTTGCATGTGGGATTTTCAGAGCATTTCCAATGAATTCAAAGGATCACCTAATCACAGAAAGAATACTTCTTTGCACTGGAGAGGTCAAGGTCCTCTGGCTTCTGAAAATACCCCAACTTTTTTTGGTTCATTTATTTCCTATGTGGCACCTCCTTTTGGCATTCTCTGTTGGCATTATCCCTATGGCAAACTTCCTGAAAAGCAGACCATTTTGTTGTGATCGGAAATGCTTTTGTCTGGCTTCTAGGTCATGCTTTAAACTCAGAACACATGACAAAACTAAGTGACAGAACTATGTGAAAACGCCCAGTCATTAAACTCATGAGAGATTTTTTGGTGTTCTTTTGTTTGTTTGTTTGCTTTAAATGATACAAAACACTCAAGTTGCTAGTAGGACTATTTTACATAAACGTCCAGTGTGATGTTGATTTTTTGGCCAGAACTTGGACTCACTGGGAAAAATATCAAGAAAAAAACAACTCTTATCAAAAGGCAAATTAGTTTTTGAAGCTGGTGTTAATTGGCAGCCAAGGTGTTTCATTATGAAGCTGAATTTTTAACAGTTGTTACTTGGTTACTATGAAAACACCAGCCAGAAGAAAACACTGCAGTGTAATGGATATTTCTTCCATCTCTCCTAATCCTTCTGCCAACATGTCAATAATGTGAGCCTTGTTTTAAAACACCCATGCGCTCCGTAGAAAGTGTCTGTGTTGGCCATTTATTCAAGTTTATTTCTCGATTAGATGCATATTTCATAATCAACTGGCCAGAGATGATCACTTTCAAACTGCAGGTGTTGTATTTTTCTATTTTGCAATTCTCTGTTTGAATGAAACCTTAAGAAGACCTTATGGGGAGAACTTTTCTTTTCCTTTGTAACCTAGACCATAAAGCTAACCACAGGTAATATATAAATTGTAACTAGGAAGATGATTCTTTTGGATGAAGCAATGAGAACTGTGGTGCTTTATCTCTGTGCGTACCTACTGCTGTTTTTTTTTAAAGGAAAAACACCTGAGGGCAACAGGTAGCAAGTTCCAACTGTTTACTTCCCTCCCTAATAGTAAACAGCATGAAGAAGGTTTTTCTTCACACATAACATATCCAAAGCCCCTGGGAGTATGTATGCTTTGATATTTTTTTTCCCATTCTGACATTTTACCAGCTGGCTAAGAACAAAATTGGTTTGCTCAGTGAATCCTGAACCTATAGGCAACCAATTTTTATATTGTCCTGTCTATAGCCATCCCTTTCATCTGTTGTGTTTAACATGTAGTTTTATGGTGATGTATAGAAAAAACTCTCTTTTTTTTTTTTTTGCGGGTGATATGATAAAAGTGTTGGTTTCAGTTACTTGCCAACGGTTCCCCAGCCAAATAATTTAATTATGTGATTATAGTCTTATTGAAGTCTTTGCCATTGATTCTAAGAAGCAAGCATGGATCTATGTTGTCCTTCAAAACAAAAGCTCATTTTTGTCTTGCCTCACAGTCTCAGCTAGGGTTTTAACAGAACAAAATAATGAATGCTTCTGCTGCAGCATGTCACAGGGGAGGCTGGGACAATACTGAACTCATGCACACCGCTGATCCTTGCTTGCTGAGCAACATGTACACCTGGATTTCTGACAGCTCTGTGAGTTCACTGGAGACCTCTGTCATTCTGTTCATCCTCTTGTAGGCAATGGTCGAGACAGTTAACAACCTCCTCCAGCCACAAGCCTCAAATGCATGGAGAGACCTGACTACAAGTGATCAACTACGTGCAGCCACCATGTTGCTGGACACTGTGGAGGAAAGCGCTTTTGTGCTGGCTGATAACCTTTTGAAGACTGACATTGTCAGGGAGAACACAGACAATATTCGTAAGTGGCCTTTGTTATACAGAAGGGCCAGAGACCCTTGTACAGCAGAAGACAGAAGAGGGAAAAAAAAAAATGTCTGGGGTAGCTCAGATAGTATGAGTGATTTTTATTTCAGTGTAGATAAGTGATTTTTTTCCCCTATAATTAGAAGGATATCACCTGCCATTGGCTTAAAAGGGTCTTAGAATCAGATTTGTTATCCTGCTTAGGACATTCCAGTATTGGATATATTAGCCTGAGATCACTCACAGTGAGATCCTTTGCTTCATATGACTGTATCTATCTGTGTATGTACTGTGCTATTTAAAATGTTACCCTCCTAATAGAATGCTTATGGATCACTTCAGTGATAATAAGAATGTCTCTGAATTATATACTATAAAGAAATCAGTCATTTAAGTGAAGGTGATAAAACAATTTTTTGTAATTGTCTTAATGGCTCATAAGGAGTGTAAATCTATTTTTATTGTGCATAAGGATGTAGCTGATAGTTTTATTTCAGATTTGATAAAGCTGTTTCAAACTTATTAGATTTAAAGATACATCAATCTTGTTATGATAGTGCAGCTCTAGATTATAAAATGATTTTTGCTTAATTCACAAAATAAAGGTATATTTTGAAAATAAACTTAAATTAAATGACAAAGTATAAGGGTTTGTGCTTCAGTTTTAAATTTAGGCTTTATAACTGATACATGTGTATTTTTATTTACCTGATTTTAATAGTTTTATTTGCTTTACTGTAAAAATAAAATACTAGAGAAATACTTTCTAAGTAAAATATTGAACTACAATAAATTTTGAGTACTATAAATTAATAGAACATTAATTTCAGTGTTTTGATTTCAGAAATATTTCAGTGATTTAAGAAGTCATCTTAGCTTTGATGTGTTTCTCAGTGAGCACTGATAACTCTTTGCCATTAACAGAATTGGAAGTTGCAAGGCTGAGCACAGAAGGAAACTTAGAAGACCTAAAATTTCCAGAAAACATGGGTCATGGAAGCACTATCCAACTTTCTGCAAATACTTTAAAACAAAATGGTCGAAACGGTAGGTTAGAGTTTATTTGTTAAGCATAATGAAATTGAACTTATCATCAGTGTCTTGTTTCTTGCGTTGGTAATTTAGATCTGCTATCCAAAAGCTCTACTTTCTTTCAGCTGTTCTCTTTCTCCTCTCATCGTCTGCGCCAGCAATTGCAATGTACATGTTCCACAAGATTCTCAATCAGATTTGGAAATTGTTCTGTTCCTTTTCAGTTGCAGTAAAATGTGAGACACTTGAATCTGAGAATTAATGAACAACATAATCCAGATATGTGACTTCTTGCTACAAAGGAGTAATTTTTCCTGAGTTGACAGATTTGGTTTATAAAATTTTTAATGGAAATTTTAACTCTAATTTTAAAATTGTGTGTCTTTTTATCCTTATTCACTTATTTTTGAAAGTGTTTCTATAATTTTCCTTTGCAATACATACAGTAAATTTAAATGTGAGAAGATGATTTTGGGGGCTCCTGGGTGACTCAACCAACTGGGCGTCCAACTTCAGCTTAAGTCATGATCTCAGTTTGTGAGTTTGAGCCCCACATCAGGTTCTGTGCTGCCAGCGCAGAGCCTACTTCAGATCTTCTGTCTCCCTCTCTCTGCCCCTCCCCTGCTTGCTATAAATAAATAAATAAATAAATACTTCAGGAAAAGGAATGGATAAATGTAGGTCAGCTTAATATGAGATTAAATTCACTGAATATAATTAGAGTTAAACTCATTGAGAAATAAGCTGTGAAAAAAATTTTAAAAGTTACAAATAAACTCAGAGACAATATGTCTCATTTGTCACTAGTATTAAATTTTAAACATTCTTTTCATTAGTATTAAATTCTTAAAACCATTCATTTTCTTTTTTTTTTTGAAGTTTATTTATTTATTTTAAGAGAGACAGAGACAGTGTGAGTGTGGGAGGGGCAGAGAGAGAGGGAGAGAGAGAATCCCAAGCAGGTTTTTCCGCACTATCAGTGCAGACCCCAACAGGGGGCTCTAACCCACAAAACCTCGAGGTCGTAACCTGAGCAGAAACCAAGAGTCCAGTGCTTAACCAGCTGAGCCACCCAGGTGCCCCTAAAAACCATTCTTTTTACAAGCTAAGTGAGATCCTCTGACCTGTTAGGTTATGATGGGAAGATGGCCTCAGGATGTAGCAAGCAGGGTGAATGATTAAAAAAGAAGAAGAACAAGAAGAAGAGGAGGGAGGAGGGGGAGGGGGAGGGGGAAGAGGAGGAAGAAGAAGGAGAAGGAGAAGAAAGAACCCATTGAATAAAGGAAAGAAAAAGAAATTATGGCTGTCATCAACTGAACACAATTATTTTTAAGTGTTGGAAATGTTATAAGACTGAGCATGTAAATCATTCTATTGCTAATTGGACTATGTGAATTTTGAGGCAGCAGTAAGATTTTCTGTGGAGCAAAATAAGATTTCTGCATTAGCCTGCTAACTGTTTTCCCTCCCTCCACTTTCCACCCCTCAATAGGCTCTCCTGTTGACAAAGGGATCCTCCTGCAATGTAAATCTGAACAGTTCACTTCCAGTTATACTTAGAATGAAATCAAATGATTTCACTAGGACACCATGGGCCCATCCCCATTTTCCTGCCTCATCTGCCCCACTTTATGTCTCTTTAAAATGCTCTCTATGATCCAGTCTAGTCTTGATTCTTTTTTTTAATTACCACCACATATAGTTATAATTTTTTTTCTTATCATGAGAACTTTTAAGATTTACCCTCTTAGCAACTTTCAAAATATACTGTACACTATTATTCATTGTAGTCACAATGCTACATATTACATCCCCATGCCATTTATTTTATAACTGGAAGTTTATACTTTTTGACCTTTTTTCACCCATTTTCCCTACCCACCACCCTATGGCAACCACCAATCTGTTCTCTATTTCTATGAATTTACTTTGTTGTGTTATTTTTTAAGATTCCACATATTAAGTGAGATCATACAGTATTTGTCTTTCTCTATCTGACATATTTCACTTAGCATAATAACCTCAAGGTCATCCATGTTATCACAAATTACAAGATGTCATTATTTTTAATGGCTGAATAATATTCCATTTTCTTTACGCATTCACTCATCAGTAGACACTTAGGTTGTTTATAGATCTTACCTCTTATAAATAATGCTGCAATGGATCTTTTTGAGTTAGTGTTTTTCTTTCCTTCAGATAAAAACCCAGAAGTGGAATTACTGGATCATATGGTAGATTTATTTTTAATTGGGGGGGAGGGTTCCGTAGTGTTTTCCATAGTGGCTGCACCCATTTATATCCCCAGCAACAGTGCACAAGAATTCTCTTGTTTAGTCTTGATTCTGTTTCTTGAATATACCAAGAGTATTTCTGTATATGATTTTTGCATTTTTTATTTTCTTCCTGGAATGCAATTTATACATTTTTTTAATTTAGAACCTTCTCTAATATCTCAGTATAAATCTACCTCTTTAGGAAGGGAAGTTTTCCTCTGTCTCCCTGAAGGTATACCACTCTTTACTTTTTCTAAATTTATTTTCAGTGTTTTATTTGAATTCTAATTACTTAACATGGAGTGAAATGTTGGTTTCAAGAGCAGAATTCAGTGGTGCATCACCTACATATAACACCCAGTGCTAAACAAGTGGTGCCCTTGCTTACAAGTGGTGCCTTCCTTAGTACCCATCACCCATCTAACACATCCCCCACCCACCTCCCATCAACCCTCAGTTTGTTTTCTATCATTAAGATTCTCTTATGATTTGTTTCCCTTGCTGTCTCTCTCTTTTTTCCTCTCCCATATGTTTATCCGTTTTATTTTTATTTTTTATTTTATTTTTTTAAATGTTTATTTATTCTTAAGGGAGAGAAAGAGTATGAATGGGGGAGGGACAGCAAGAAGGAGACAGAATCCAAAGCAGGCTCCAGGCTCCAAGCTGTCAGCACAGAGCCTGACACAGGGCTGAAACTCATGAGCCATGAATCATGACCTGAGCCAAAGTTGGACGTTTAACTGACTAAGCCACCCAGGTGTCCCTCTCTGTTTGTTTTTAAATTCCGCATGTGAGTGAAATCATTTGGTATTTGTTTTTCTCTGACTTATTTTGCTTGGCATCATACATTCAAGCTCCATCCACGTCATTGCAAATGGCAAGAGTTCACATCGTTGCTAATGGCAAGTGTGGGAAACGGAGCAGTGTCGCGACCACAGGTGCATACCCACTCAGGGTCCGAGATCTCTGAGAAAACTCGAGATTGCAGGGTTGAAAACAACCTGAGAGGACTTGAGTGAAATGCCCTTGGAATTTGGCCTGTTCCTTAGTACACAGATAAGGATGCTTTGCTTAAGGGAAGCCAGCAGTAAATAGCACAGTGTGTTCACTCCCCTCTTTGTATTTCATCCTGCCAAAAAGACTCCTATCATAGCTTGTTTTTCTTCTGAGACAACTCCTACATGGTGTTTGTGTACTGCAGCTTTACCAGCTGTACGTTGTTGCCGTACTTCACTAAGCTTTTGTAGTTATTCATAGTTTATTCATATCTCTGTGAAGGTATATATATATGAAGATGCATAATAAAGTTCTGGACCTTGAGCTGTTGGCTCAGGGTTCCCTGTGCCCCGTATACTGTCATCTCTTTTTCACACCTCCTTCACTGTCCCCTATCCTTTGAGATCGACAGCAAGAGTTCATTCCTTTTGATGCCTGGGTAATATACACATACACAAATACTACATCTTTTTTATCCATTTGTCAGTCAGTGGACACTTGGGCATTACTCTTTCATAATTGCTCTTTCCCCATTAGCTAGTTTATACTAATACTTCTTCACAGTGGGTATTCACTTTCTATTATATGAAATTTTATTATTTTTTTCAGTTGCCTATTTATCATCTGACTTTCCCTCTATACAGTAAGCTCCTTTTCTTACCTGCTCACTGATATAACCCTAGTGCCCATCTCTCATGGATCAACTGTCTAAGAATGTATCAAATAAATGTATGAGCTTTCAGATATAAAGCTAATGACAATTAAAATATGACTAGATTAGTTATATTATGTTTTGTGCTCATTTGTTTACTAAAGATAGGGGTGTGTGTGTGTGTGTTTTAGATCATATTTAAGCATTAATTTTGGAGTGGAGAATCTGTAACAATTATATGTAGCCAAATGCATTGGTAAAACAAGGCAGGATGTCGACATGACAGTGTCCCACAAGTGGAAATTGGTAGGAATTATCAACCACTTATATACCAGTTAAAATATAAGTTGTTATCTCAACAAGAAAAATACATAGATGTTCTTAAGTATAGCCTTGCAAAATTTAGTGTTTTTGTATTGAATCTCAAGGAAAAGTAAAATTTGATGCTGTGTTATAACAGACAAGAAGTATTTAAGGAATTGCTGTTGTTTGCTAAATACCATGTTAACAGATATGGGTTGGAATTTTAAGAATTCACCTTTCCTTTATATAGGTCTTATCATAATCTCTTTGCTGACTTACTGAAAGGATAATAGATATTTCATAGAATTGGATAAATTCTATGGCCCAGAGAATAAGGGTGAAAATCAGGGTGAAATTGGAGAAATCAGGCCCAGAGAACTTATAAGAGCAAGGAGGCTGACAGCAGCCTATATCTTCACACACAATCATTGCTGTGAGATGTCACTGCTGCCACAGGTGAAGGACAAGTGAAGGGTGCCTGGTGCTCCACCTCCTGCTTCCTTGTGTCACTAGCTCCTCATCTGAAGTCAGAGACTAGTGCATCTGATGGGAGGCATCTAGCTGAGATGCCCAGGGTAACTTCTTTGCAAGACAGGCTGGGAAAACAAATATACATCCATTTTGTGTCTGTAAATCCCTAATAGTAGGGAATTTTCCAAACATGGGAGCATTGTGTAGATGTTGGACAGCCCCCTCCCTCCTCAAAAGAAATAATTTTTTTTTTGTTTTTATTCTCACCTGACTCTAAGATTCAGGGATAAGGACAGAGATACCCTCATATTAGTAACCACAGTAATCAGGACAGTGCCTGGCTCTTGGTGAACTGAAATGAATTCATACTGGAAGTAAGACCTAGGGCTTGACTTATTTTAAGAAAGAAATCCATATGGGGAGTACCCGGGTGGCTTAGTCGGTTAAGCATTCAACTCTTGATTTCAGCTCAGATCATGATCTCAGTGTTCATGAGATCAAACCCCACATCAGGCTCTGCACTGACAGCACGGAGCCTGCTGAGGATTCTCTCTTTTCCTCTCTCTCTGCCCCTCCCCTGTTTGCATGCACACACTCTCTCAAAAATAAGCATTAAAAAAAAGAAAGAAAATGATATGATTAAAAAAACATGTTAAAAGAAAGTTCATTTTACAGAAGATTGTATGGAAGAAATAGTCATAAGGGAAAAAGATAAGGTGAAAGGATATATGGAGAAGATGACCTTGAAAGAACATGGTAATTGGGTTTTAAGACAGATAAGGATTTTGAATTCTTGTTTGTTTGTTTTATTGCATTTGAGATATAATTTACGTATAATAAAATGCATATACCTTAAGTATGCAGCTTGATGAATTTGATAATTATACATTCTTTGTACATTACATAAAATTGTTCATTACATAAAATAAGATACAAATCTCTTCTATTACTGAGAAATTATTACCTCTTTCCAGTCTTCTTACCCTTTCTCCCCATCTGATGAAACTATTCTCTTCTCACTCTTATCTCTATAGACAGATTTTGCCTGTACTTAGACTTTCTGTAACTGGAATCAGATAGAATGTACTCTTTTCTGTCTGTATTTTTTAACTGAACACAATATTTTTGGGATTCTGTCATCATGCTCTAGTAGTGTTTGTTCTTTGCTCTATCAGTAGTTCCTTATTGATGCATAGTATAATGTATTATATTAATATGCCATCATTTGTCTATTGATAAATTTTTGTGTAATTTCCATTGAAGGAATAGTATGAATAAGGATGCTATTAACAATCTCATACAAGTTTTTTTTTTCTTTGTCAATATATATTTTCACTTACCTAGGACGGGTAGATGTTTAACTTTGTAAGAAATCACCATTTTCCAAATATATTTTCCATTGGCCTCAGCAGTGTCTAGGAGCTCTAGTTGTTCTACATCCTTATCAATATTAGTGTGATCAGTCATTTTGATTTTAAAAATTCTAGTGGGAATGAAATGGCATCTCAATGTGATCCTTCATTTTTATTTCAATAATTACTGATGATGCTGATAACATTTCATATTTTTTCTAACATATGCGTTTATGTCATTTGTCACTTCCAAGTGTTATTCTTCTTTTGTTGATTGGAAGAGATGGTATACAGAGTCATGAGTTTCACATATACTATTGTCTATGCTGTATTTAAATAGATACATTTTTAAATTTTATGAAGTACAGTTTACCATTTTTTGTATTTTATGGTTAATATTTTTTGGGTCCTATCCAAGTCATCATTGCCTACTCCAAGATCACGAAGATCCTATATTTTGTCCCAGAAGCTTCATGGTTTTTATGTTGAGGTCTATGATCTATCTTTAAGTTTTGAGTATGGAGTGAGGTGGGATAGGCATTTGTTTTTTAAATACCAACTGAAGTTTTTTCAGTATGATTTGACATTTCTTTTCTCATAAATGACGGCACTTTAGATAAAATGAATATATAATTTTGTTGTGAATGAATACTGTATGGATTTTATTGTAATTTTTTAAAATATTTTTTAATATTTTATTTATTTCTGAGAGACAGAGAGAGAGAGAGTGAGCAGGGGAGGGTCAGGGAAAGAGGAAGAAACAGAATCCAAAACAGCCTCCAGGCTCTGAGCTAGCTGTCAGCACAGAGCCCCACTCAGGGCTCGAACCCACAAACCGTGAGATCATGACCTGAGCTGAAGTCAGATGCTTAACCAACTGAGCCACCCAGACACTCCGTGGATTTGATTATAATTAGAACTATCTATATTAAATGGAATGTACAAAGTAATCAGAGTTTCTCCCCAACTTATAATTCACATTTTCATTTATTTCAGGAGAAATCAGAGTGGCCTTTGTCCTGTATAACAACTTGGGTCCTTATTTGTCGACGGAAAATGCCAGCATGAAGTTGGGAACAGAGGCTATGTCTACCAATCATTCTGTTATTGTCAATTCCCCCGTTATTACAGCAGCAATAAACAAAGAGTTCAGCAATAAAGTTTATTTAGCTGATCCTGTGGTGTTCACTGTTAAACATATTAAGGTAAGAAAATGGTATGTTAAGTTCAGTTGTTACAGCATGAACATGAAATATATTAATTTTCCCTTAAATTTTTTCCAATTATTTGACAGGTAAACAATTCATTATCTATAAAATGATAGTAATGATCTTTTTTTTTTTTCAGAAATGAGGGAGGATAGTAATTCTTGAATATGTAAATGCTTCTGGTAAAAATATTTGTAGATGGATTTATAAATGTGTCTCCATAATTAAAAAGAACTAGCAGTATATTTAGTGGAATGGGACATGGCTTCACATATGATGTTACAAGTAATTATATCTTTATACAAAGATATATTTTTATGTATCTACAAAGATTATATTGTAAATTGAACAAAGATTTCTAAGACCATCTTTTCAGAAGTTGATTGTTTAAATTCTTTATAATGTACTTCACTTTGAAATTAGTTGAAGGCATTCTGTGACATTGATACCAGCATTCCAACAATATTAATTTTTTAAAAAGTAAAGTAAACTTACCTCTAATCAGAGGAAATAAACAACATATAGTCAGATTTGCTTAGGCTTGATGAGGCCCACTTACTATGAAAACACTGGTATACATCTCCACAAAAGTTGGGACAGAGGATAAATGTGTGTTAGATGTAAAGATATTGCCTATACATGATCATAAAGTAGTTATCAGCCTTATTGATTTTTTTTTCCTCTGTAGCAGTCCGAGGAGAATTTCAACCCTAACTGTTCATTTTGGAGCTACTCCAAGCGCACAATGACAGGCTACTGGTCAACACAAGGCTGTCGGCTCCTAACAACAAATAAGACACATACTACATGCTCTTGTAACCACTTAACCAATTTTGCAGTACTGATGGCACATGTGGAAGTTAAGGTAAGATACATACCATAAATTAAAGATGTCTAAGCATATGGTCAGGATACCATTGTAAAAATCCCTAACTCCATGAACCAGTCTCACTCAAAGGTTTTCCATTCTATTCAGAAACTCTCTGTGGTTCAACCCATATCCTCCTGGATGATTCAAAGAATCCTTTTCTTATTGTATTATCAACATAGTTTATAAAATTGAAGTTCACTTATAAAATCAAACTGTGCTTATAAAATCCCCTTAGTCTCATCTGCTCTTACTTTGTATGAATAAATGAGATCTCATGAACAAAAACAAACTAGGACCCCAGGATCTGGTAAGTTGAAAACTAAGAATGCAGAAGATTAACTACCAAAATGACTCTTGGGAAAACAGCCATTGGCACAATAAACAATGCCTAGTAATGCAAAAGGCTTAGAAAATTCTAATATAATGGGTTTTGTCCATTCAAGAAAACCCTAAAGCCCTATTCTAAGGAAAAAATCTAGGTGATAGGTAGTTTCCAAAGTCAGAAACATACTAAGTTGGCAGTATCAGTCTCCTCCTGGCATGATGTTGGCTATAATAGGGGACATGAAGAGGATTTAAATTCAGATATACTTAGGACATAAAAATACAAAGGGTTTATTAGATTGGTTGTAGAGATTGATTGGTTAGTAACAAGAAATTATATATTTATAGTTTCTCTTCTCATCTCCCCGATGTCAATAAAGAGAAAGGAAAGATTACTCTCCAACATGTTTTCAAAGATAAAAACTCTGGCAAAGGTTTTATCTACTCGATGTCATTTTTCCAAATGACTTCATCCAAAATTTTCTTTGTCACTGTTGAATTTAGAGATAGTATAGGTATCCCAGAAGGAGACCACATCCGAACCCTGTTAGCATCTTGAAACTAAATTACCTTAGCTGTGTTAGCACAGTTCAAATTTTGGTCTTTAAAGGACTATATGCACTACCTTGTCAAAGCGTCACGAATTGATCTAGTTTAGCAGGACTGGCTGTACTGACAGATGTTAGATTTAAACCTGCAGTGTGTGAGGGTGGCTCTGGGATTCCATTTTTTCCATTTAGGGAATAAATTCAAACACAGAGAAATGGATCACATTTGAAACAATATCAAAATATGATTTTTTGCTCAAGGCTTTGCATAGCAACCTCTACTCGATCCATTATGCAAGAATTCTGACTATGACCATTATTGTACATCAACAAGAGATAAAATAAATGCAATTCAATATTTTCCTTCAGCAATCAGTCACACAGCCTGTAAGCCTTGGTTTTCAGTACCATAGTCTCTCGTGATTGCCAGTCAGCCTCATTTTTATCTCACAGCATGCCTTTGGCACATGAAAAACAGAAAACAAGCAGTCTTATCAACACTACAAGTCCCAAAGAAATACACTAACCAAACTTACATTAGACTAGTTTCTAAAACAGAACACCAATGTATTCGGACACAGTGAGAACTACAGCAGCCAGTTGGAATAGATATTTATTGTTTGGTTGTCCGTCATTTTCTAACTCCACAGGAAAATATATGAAGGAAACGAAATTATATTGGGTAGTTTTGTTTGATGAGCTTGGGAAGAGAGCAGGATGAGTTGGCTGAGTAATCTCTTAGCCGTTGCCGTTAAGCTGTGGCCCCCTGATGCACGAGTACCCTGATTCATTCCAGGCTCTACCTGTATGCTATACATGCTGCTCTTACCTATCGTCTGTGTGATCTTTGTTGTTTATTCAGCACTTCTTTTTTTTTAAATCAACATTTTGAACATTTAAGTAAAGGTACTGACATGTTGGCTGCTACATAGGAAGCTCCCAGTAAATGTAAGTTCCTGTTTCCCCTTTGTAGAGATGATTTTTGCTCCAGCATTCCACGGAAGCTTCTGGCCCTCAAGGAATTCACATTTTTGATGAGGGGAGGGAGGGAGCAAAGGGCAGAGAAGTGAAGGTGCAGCTATACTTTTGCTAAGTATTTTAATTGGGATCTCCACTGTGATTTTGCAATGCAGAGGAGGGTCATCTACTAAGGCAGGGCTGCTCAGAAAAGGTTTATCAAAAAAGGACTCTGTTCTGAAGGATGAGTAGGATGTATTTAATAAGGCAACCTGAGGAGAATTTGCACTAACCACCTTCTTGCAACACTCTCTTCACTTTGCCTTGGGTATACCCCTCCCTCTTGTTTCTTTCCTTCCTCAGCAGCTGGTCATTCTTAAATTCCTTTGCTGGTTCCTCCTCATCTCCCTGACCTCTCCTTGTTGCTCTGGCCCAAAGTGTTAGATCTAGAATAGGCATTATCTATTTTTTGTCCCTAGATTATCTCAAATACTCATTTGGTTCTAAAATCTTACAATTCCCAGATTTCTGTCTCCATTTGTTAACTCCAGACTTCTACATTCAGCTGCTCTCTTATTATATCCACTTAGGCCTCTAATAAGTGTCTCAATTCTAGAAATACACTTCTGGTATTCTCCCATCTGAGCCTTCTTCTTAGTAAAGGGCTGCTCTGCCCTTACAGGTGTTCAGGCCATGAGCCATGAACCATCCTTGTTCATCCTTTGTTTCTTTTTGTTCAAACCGCACACCCACCCTATGAACATATCCTGCAAGATCCAGGATGTGACTGATTCTCAGCATCTTTACCACTACCACCTAGGTTCCAGCCACTGTCATCTATCCTTCAAATTCTAGTTACAGCCCCTTCATTGGTCTCCCTGCTCCCCTCCATGCCCCCTCTTAAATTTATTCTCAGTATAGTTTCCAGAAGGATACTCTTAACATGTGAGTCAGACCTCACTCTTGTCTGATTCATTTTCAAAAATCAGTTCTGTACACCCTTTAAAGTGCAAATCAGGTACTTCATATCTTTGATTGAATTTGAATGACTCCTTATCTCAAGAAGAGCAAATCCCAAATTCTGGCCTCTTTAGCATCTCTTGACCTTTTTTTGTACTACTCTGCCTCTTATTCTCTTGGATTCAGACATGACAGGCCTCCTTGCCTTTCCACAAACACATGAGGTATTACTTAGACCTGAAAGTCTGCCCCCTCTTCTTACCCACCCAAATAGCCACATACCCAACTTCCTCAACTCCTATAAATCTGTGCTTCACTGTCACCTTTACAAAGAGGTTCACCCTGTCCACGCTATTTAAAATTTCATATTACTCTACACCCTCCCAATACTGTAAGGAATAAATAAGGCAATACAGTTCCCCGGCCTCAGAGAAGTCATAGTTTATCAAGGGAAAGAAGGACTAAGACTGATTTTTGAATGGGGTGGTAGGAAAGATTCATATTTTTTTTCCTTGAGAGAGAGTGGGGGAGGGGCCCAGGGAGAAGGAGAGAGAGTCTAAAGCAGCCTCCACAGCCAGCTCCCCCAGCTTGGAGCTCTATAAGGGGCTTGATCTCACCACTGAGGAGCGAGATCTCGCAACCATGAGATCATGATCTTAGCCAGAATCAAGAGTTGTATGCTTAACCAACGGAGCCACCCATGTGCCCTGATTTTGTAATTTTAAAGAAGTAAAAGTCAACTGAATAAGTCTGAAGATCTAAGTGGACTTAAAAAGCCATTCATGAATCAGGTAGTGTCCTATCTAACAAGTTGAGAGGAAATCTGATGATTTGTACAAAATACAAGGCTTTCACAGGAGAGGATGGGACAAGGAAGTTATTAGCAAAATAAAGGAAAGGACTGTTTCAGGCAAGGTCACCTTCCCTTAGGGGGAAGAGCAAGAGTCTTATTAGGTGGAATTACTTCATCTTTGGGTGGTGGGGGTGGTAGAGGGCCAATGTAAGAGATTACCACATGGGTACTTACCAGAAATTCCTAACTGGCTAAGACTTCTATTTCTTAGGGTAGGTTGAAACTGCAATTAGGGTTAGGCATTGAGCCCCAGTTTGGTGATTTAGCCTAAATGATGCCATTTGGGGCCTGTGGTTTTCTTTTCAACAATAGCTAGGTCAATTAAGACAGGTTAAAAAAGGAAGGGGATGCTTCTACCATAGGGTGGCAGTCTTGCCAGTTATCTATTTGTGAGTTTACTTCTTTGTCTATTGTTTACTCTGATTCGATTGTAACAAATGCTTTAAAATAAGGTTGACAATTTATGTCACCTATAGCTCCTTCCTCTACTTAAATTGTGATTCTTTGGGAGATAATAAAAAAAAAAACTTTCTGGGCACCTGGATGGCTCAGTTGGTTGAACATAAACTTCAGCTCAGGTCATGATCTCATGGTTCATGAATTCAAGCCTCACATTGGGCTCTGTGCTATCTGTGCAGAGCCTGCTTTGGATCTTCTGTCCCCCCACCCCCATTTGCACGCTGTCTCTCAAAGCTATATAAATGTTATATTTAACTTTATATTAAAAAATTGATAACCTTTTGGCACCAAGAGTTATTCTTGGACTTTCTTAGTGAACCATTTTATAATGATGTACTTCCTTCATAGATTTCCTAACGTTTGAGATTATTATAAACAGCTAGTATGCTGTTTTATTGTCTACCTGCCTCACTAGACAGTAGTGTGGTATTAAGGGCAGAGAGAAGTGAGAGAGTCAGCTGTGCAGATCATCTGGGGAAAGACTGTTCCAGGCACATGGGACAAGAACAATATCCTGAACCTAGGGTGATTCTGATGTGTTTGAGGAACTTCAAAAAGAACGGTGTAGTTGAGTGGAAAGAGTAATAGAGAGAGTGCATTAGTGGAAAAAGTCAAAGGGTCTAGAATGGAAAGTTTTGTAGGACCTTGGAATCACTTTGTGTGTAGGTTTTACTCAAAGTGCAATGGAAAACTGCAGGAGAGTTTTGAGCATATGTTACATATGTAATATATTAAATACTTTGCATCTACACATTTGAAATATATATATATTTTTAATGTTTACTCATTTCTCAGAGAGAGAGAGGAGAGAGACAGTGTGAGTAGGGGAGGGCCAGGGAGAGAGGGAGATGCAGAATCTGAGACAGGCTCCAGGCTCTGAGCTAGCTGTCAGCACAGAGCCTGACGCGGGGCTTGAGCCCACGAACCGTGAGATCATGACCTGAGCCGAAGTCGGACGCTTAACCGACTGAGCCACCCAGGCACCTCTGAAATATATTTATTAAAAAGGAAACTTCAGCCATGTCCAAACCTTAAATGATACATACATACTTCCGTAAAGTATGGGTTAGTCTTTGCACTGAGGAATATATATTTGGCAAGGTAGCTTATCTCTATGTCTCTTTTAGCTCCTCTGAATTTTAAGTTCCTTAAAATCAGTTACTGTGTTTATTCTGGCATCCAACATACCTAGAACTAAGTGTGTACCAATTTGTGATTTTCTAGAACTCATTATATTTTTTGTCCAGGCATTAATTTGTCCAAGATAATTTGTCCAAGAAGGAACACATCCCTTTTAGTTAATAAAAGAATGACACCACCACCTTCCTCAATGACCCATTCCCCTTCCTCTGTACTGGATACTTGCAAACACACATCTTTCAATGTCCTAGGTCAGAGAGAATATTTACAATTTCATATCACTTGTGAGCAGGAGGCAGAGGAGACATTTCAAAATATAAGTGAGTGTGAGGAGAGAATTTTCTTCTCACCACCATGGCTCCCAGACCACATGACTTCAACTCTAATGCTCCTTTGAATAAATAAGGAATGAAGGGTGCTGCCTCCCTGTCACTACCCTGTAATCTACACTGGATCACCCATTGCCTATAGTCTTTTTTGTTTGACTTCTGATGAAGATGCTTTGAAAGGGGAAATTATTAGAAGAAGCAGAAAGTTCTATGGATTCTTCCCTCTATCTCTGTACAGGATAGGGAGGAATAGAAGAAAGGTAACCTACCTGGTAATAGCAAGGATACTTTCTCGCATATGCATTTGAATAGAGGAATTGGCAACTAGCTCTGGTCAAACATCTTAAGTTTGTGAAAGGAGGAGATACATCCAAAATTAGCTACTTATAGAGAGAGAACAGCTGAAATTATGGAATTGAAGAAAAATAAACCATTAAAAATTATTCTTTCTTTTCTTAAAAAAGTTTATTTATTGATTTTGAGAGAAAGAGCACAGCAGGGGAGGGGCAGAAAGAAAGGAAAGAGAGAATGCCATCAGCACTTTTTATTAAAAAGTTGAAGAGGACCTGGGTGGCTCAGTAAGTTAAGTGTCTGACTCCTGATCTCAGATCAGTCATTTTCTCACAATTCGTGGGATGAAGCCCTGCATCAGGCTCTGTGCTGAGCATGGAGCCTGCTTGAAATTTTCTCTCTCCCTCTCTCTCTGTTCCCCCCACCCATTTTCTCTCTCTCTCTCAAAATAAATACATAAACTTTTTTTTAATCGAAAGACTGGTACAATAAATAATATATACCATATTTCTGAATTTACATTTAAATTTTTACCACACTTGACTGTCACTTTACTGTATATGTATATGCATATATATTTAGCTGTAGTTTGATTTTTCAAAAGTAAATTACTGACTTTATAATACATAATTCCTAAGTCCTCCAGCAAATATGTTTTATGAACACAGACCTTCTCGCTGTACTATTAATACACGCAAGAAATTTAACACTGATAAAGTACTACCTGCTAGTACAGAATCCATTAACAAATTTTTCCAATACTTCTAAAAATGTTATTTAGCCTTTGATTTTCCATGTAGCACCCAATTAAGAATCACACATTGTGGGGCGCCTGGGTGGCTTAGTCAGTTAAGGGTCCGACTTTCGCTTAGGTCATGATCTCGTGTTTCGTGGGTTCAAGCCCCTGACTGCTAGCTCAGAGCCTGGAGCCTATTTCAGAGTCTGTATCTCCCTCTCTCTGACCCTCCCCTGCTCACATTGTCTCTCTCTCTCTCTCTCTCTCTCTCTCCTAGAAATAAATAAAAATATAAAGAATCACACATTACCTTTAGTTGCCACATCTATTTAGCCTTCTTTAATGTAGAAGTTATCCTACCTGTTTTTGTCTTTCATGAAAAGGACATTTGGTAGAATCCAGGCCATGTGTCCTGTAGAATGTTCCACAATTTCAATCTTTCTGATTGTTTTCTCATAATTAGATTTGAGTTACACATTTTTGGCAAGAAAACCTTGTCAGCAATGCTGTATCCTTCCCCTTGCATCAAGAGGCCCTTTATTGGAACATTGAACAGGACATTGAACTTTTTGTAACAAAGATGAATCTGTCGAAACATATTTGAAAACTTGATTTAATTCATCTCATTTTTAAAATTGTAATGTGTTTACTGTATGCTTTATTTGTCAAGTAGTTGATGATTGTCTTTGTGATAGGCAAAGCTTATGGTCTAATTAATAATATAGATAAGTAAACACTAAAATCAGAATTTTGTAAAATGTGTCTTATCATTGTAGTACAGGATGCTATAGAAACACTTAAGAATGAACCTTAACTTGTCCTTGAAGTGTCAAGGAATATGTTCTAGATGAAGGCACATAACTGTTTAAGCAAAATGAGAGTGACAGGGTTGAAGTAGCATGAAATAAGCCTAGGTTTTTGTTGTTTTACGGTATATTTTTTAGAAAATTTTGTATTTTTAAGACTATTAATAACATTCTCTCTGTTTTAGTTCTGGGTTATAGTGGAATTTTTAAGTAGAAAGAGACCTGTGATCTTCTCATACCCAGATTGGATCCTTATACTTAAAAATTTTTAGGGTTTTTATCATCTTCAGTAAATAAGCTTCACTAAGAATAGGAGCTGGAGATTCATCTGCAGTTCTAGTGAGAAATATATTGTAAGAAATAAGTAATTAAGGGATGCTGGGGGCCTCAGTTTGTTAAGCATTTGACATGATCTCATGGTTTGTGAGTTTGAACTCCACATTGGACTCTGCATTGACAGCTCAGACCCTGGAGCCTGCTTCATATTCTGTGTATCTCTCTCTTTGCCCCTCCCCCACTGCTCTCTCTCCCCACCCTTCTCTGTCTCTCAAAAATAAATAAATATTTTTTTTTAAAAAAAGAAGTAATCAAGTTTATGGAGATTCCAAAGCTGGAGATTGGGTGAGGACTTCACCTCTCAAAAGGGGCACCATGTCCCGTAATAATAGGAATCAATATCATGCCTTTAATGTCTATATATATTGTGTCATTTAACACACAATACCACAATAGGTATTATAATCATAATTTATTCACCCACTTTATAATCTGAGGAGAAGTTAGAATAAGAATTAAAACTCAGGGGCGCCTGGGTGGCTTAGTCGATTAAGCGTCCGACTTTCACTTGGGTCATGATCTCGCGGTTCGTGGGTTCGAGCCCCGCGTCGGGCTCTGTGCTGACTGCCAGCTCGGAGCCTGGAGCCTGTTTCAGTCTGTGACTCCCTCTCTCTCTGACCCTCCCCTGCTCACGCTGTCTCTCTCTCTCTCCTAGAAATAAATAAAACATTAAAAAAAAAAGAATTAAAAATCAGGAGACTTAGTCATGATTCCAAGTCAAAGGAAATTGCTTCTTGGTCTCAAGCAAATCATTTGAACTCCTTGTTCCCATTATTAAATCAGTTAAATAAGACTAGTAATTTTTTTCTAACATTATCTCAGGATTATTTTAGGGATTGAATAACAAAATTTATTAAAATCATGTTGAGAATTATAAAGTTTACTGAAAATATTTTTAAATTCATTTATTTATTGAGAGAGAGAGAACCAGCAGGGGAAGGGAAGAGAGGAACAGAGCATCCGAAGTGGGCTCCGTGCCAACAGCAGAGGGCCAGTAGAGAGCCCACAGAGAGTCTGATGCAGGGCTTGAACTCATGAACTGTGAGACCGTGACCTGTGCTGAAGTCACATGCTTAGCCGACTGAGACACCCAGACACCCACCTAAATTATGTTTTAATTCACTGTATGCTTGCCTGTCCTCAAAGCCCTAGAACTCTTGAGTCTGGGGGTAGTTAACTGTCAAGGCTCAAATATTTAGTTTTATTTCTAATAAAATATAATGATTTTTATATACCTCTACACAGCGAAGTTTTTCCTAAAAAAGAGAAGAGTATATAGGTCAGTGCTTTGCCACAATTTTTGAAGTGACAAAATTTTGTTTTTCCAATGAAATAGTCACATAATAGATCTGCAGCATGATATTATCATAACCGCATATAAATCTCTAGTCCTTCAAAATGTTGGTTATATGGACATTGTGAATTCCTGCACTATCAGCACAACCAAATTCAATTTTAAGAACAATTATAAATCAATGCTAATACAATCAATACACAATCTGTTTATTGATTGTGTTTCTTCATTACTGAGACAATTTTTGGTATTGACTAACTGAAGGAATTATTTTTTAAATTATTTTAAATATAGTGATTTTACTTACACAGTTTACCCATGCTTAAGGAAGTATAATTAACCAACCAAGCAAATAAACCAAGGATAAAAACCTCCATTCTCATGTTCTAAAAATATCTTCAATTGTTTAAACTGTTCTTAGTAGAAACTAGTTGATGTGTTTACTAACTATACTCTATTTGTTCCAGATCACAAAATTTTACTTTCTTTTCTAACATTGAGACTATTCAGTGATTATTCTTTTCTCCTAGCCTATTTCATTCCATTGTGTCTAGTAAATTAAGTAATAAAGCTAGAGAACTATTGGACTCCAGAGAAATTAGGCTAGATTTTCCAGAATAGTTATTTATATAGCTTTCTAACGTAAGCAACTAGGTCTACTTGTGTAAATGAGATTTGAAAAGCATTTGAACAAAAATATGGCTGAAGTAAACCACTTTTCCCCAACTTGCTATAGACAATTCAAAGAATTGCCGGTTTACTGCATATATCCTTAGAGTGTAAGCATTACTATTTAAAGGTTTTCTATGGTTGCTTGCTTACTGATTTAAATACCCAATCCATAGAACTTTTAAGATGCTAATTTTGTAAAATTTAATGTTAGCTCAAGTATTGCCTCTAGGCCTATGCAGTAATTGTCCCCAGGGTTATTATCTGGAAGGCCCCTACTCTGTTTAAATGCAATAAATTTATTCATGAGAATGGAAAAAAGAAAGCCTAGTAACTATCCTCTTTTTCTTTTTCCTGAAATTGCTTTAGTTCAGAAAATCAAATGAAAATGAATAATGGAGTAAAAATGAGAGGTGTGCACATGCGTGTGCATCTGAGTGTTTATATTTACATTCTATTTTATTTAGTACCTGAACTATACTAGGCATCCAATGAATAGTCTTAGAATGAATCTATCAAACTTTTAGTAGATATTTAGGGCTTGGTTTAGTTTCTATCTATATGTTTTTCATAATCTATTTATGCAAAATTACTTTCTCTTTTAAACCTAAGTTAATTTGTTTCTGTTTTAAAGCTTTTCTTTCTTATTATGGTGAATTTATCTTTGCTTATATGCCAGAGGAAATTCCCAGATGAGAAGAATGAGACATATATAACAACAAACATATCTGGGTAATTCAAGTCTGGCATTTCCATTCTTTCCTTTCATTATACTTCAGCTCCTCTATGCCATTCCAACCCTTCTAAGAAGTAGTTTCAAAAATTGTGTGTGTCAATAGCTAAAACATGGAAAGAGCCTAAGTGTCCATCAACAGATGAATGGATCAAGAAGATGTGGTTTATCTATACCATGGAATACTACATGGCAATGAGAAACAATGAAATCTGGCCATGTGTAGCAACATGGATGGACCTTGAGGGTGTTATGCTGAGCGAAATAAGTCAGGCAGAGAAGGACAAATATCATATGTTTGCACGTATAGGAGGATTAGGAGGAACTTGACGGAGGAACAAGGGGGAGAAGAAGGGCGGAAATGGTGGGGGAAAGGGAGAGAGGCAAACCATGAGAGACTTTTGAATGCTGACAAAAACTGAGGACTGATGGATGTGGGGGGAGGGAGGGAGGGGCATGGAGGAGGACACTTGTGGGGATGAGCACTGAGTGTTATGTGGAAACTAATTTGACAATAAACTATTAAAAAAAAATTGTGTGTGTATGTGTGTGTGTTCATGGAAACAATCTTAGGAGAAATTACCCATTTTGTATGAGAATTAGGAAATTTACTGAATAATCACTGGCAAACTGTTTTAATAAAACTTCTGGATTTAATCATTGCATTCAAAGGATATTTTAAAGAAGTTTTTACCTTTGAAAGCTCTGTCCATTTCTCAGGAACTTAGTAAATTGGTCAGAAAAAGTAATATGGGAGAGGATTTGTGGTTCTCTCCACTGTTGGCGGAGTTGTTAAGAGCATGGAATATTTGGCCACCAGTTAGAGTGATCAACTTTTTGGAGATCTCAGGGTGAAATAGCACTACCAGATCAAAAATATACTTAATATTTAATGAATAATTATGTACATGGGTGTTATTACTACCGAATAGTGGCATTAATAGTTTTTAATACTAATTAATAGTAGGGCTAATACTGTGAAAAACTATAAAAACATATTTTAAATGTGTCTTTCTGTCCTCTGATACTGTAGATTTTTAGTGGATATTTAAATTTTGGGGCTATATTATCATTGCATATTTTGAAGATATTTAAATGGGAGACTTCAAAAAGCTAGTATATAATTAAGCAGATATGACTCACATGTTTTTTAAATTTTTTTATATTTATCTTTGAGAGAGAGAGAAAGACACACACACACACACACACACACACACACACACACACGAGTGTGAATGGGGGAGGGGCAGAGAGAGAGGGAGACACAGAATCCTAACCATGCTCCAGGCTCTAAGCTGTCAGCACAGACCTTGATACAGGGCGCAAACCCACAAACTGTGAGATCATGACCTGAACTGAAGTTGAAAGCTTAACTGACTAAGCCACCCTGGCAACTTTTTGTAAAACAAACAAACAAACAAACAAACAAACAAAAAATGCAACCCTTTTTTTGGGATTATGAGTTTGAGTCCCACATTGGGTATAGAGATTACTTTAAAAATAAAACCTTTAAGAGAAATATTGAGCATAGAACACAAAGGATCTTACTTAGTGTCTTTACCTAATAGGTTTTTAGACTTGTAGAAATTAGTTCTCATCTCTCTAAATACGCCCTTCCACTTTGTATGTAGAAGCTTATTTTGGTAGACAAGCTGTTTGCCAATCAGTTCTTTTCATCTGTGAATTCATCATATAGGCTCTCCGTGTCCAAAATATTCATCATTTTTAAACACTTAAACACTTAAGCACACTGATTGTTAAATAAGGTAAAACACTATCAAGGATAATGATTTTGAAGCACCAAGGTTACCAAATAAGTTCATTTTTAATAAAGAAATGATAAAGTCCTGTTTAACTTGATTGCCCTTTTCTGGTGACTTTTTTTTTAAGTCTTAAATCCCCAACATAGGTAATGTTTTCTCTGTATGAGGTTTTGTTCTGACCTACACAGAAATTCAGGCAACTCAAACGGAGTCATTTTATCTTTTTCTTGGTTCCTTATAGCTTTTTCAGAGTTCAGCAGTTTTGGAGAAATATAAAAATGTGTTTTACTTTAATCTTTTTCTTCATTCTCATCTGTCATATATTTCAGAATTAGGGAAAGACATTCCTCTTGTCCCATACTTTGAAAATATGATTATATAGAAGGCCAGTATTTTCACATCTTCTCTATGGCCAGCAGCAATGATATCTATTTTGTAGGCACATATCTTAGGCAATTATCTCCTTCCCTTTCTAGAAAATTAAAAAAACAAAAACAAAAACAAAAAACCTCTGACCATTTTAAGAAGCTGAAAAATGACCAAAAACTTTCATTATGAAATTTCATTACCACAGGTAAGGTACACAGGCTACCTTGTGTACAAGGTATACAGGACATTTAGTAGATAAGAACTATCCATTTTCTTTCTAAGACATTTGTAGGCTGAATGGACTATTCCAAAATTTACATTTGCACTGTCTGTTGAATATGCACAAAGTCTATTTTATGTCTGGACAATGTGTCAACAATGTTTTGTTTTATGTCTTCTGAAGTTCCATTAAAACTTTCATAGAAATCAAGAAAATGATTTCAGATTCCACGTTTTGGGGCACCTTGGTAGCTCAGTTGGTTAAGTGTCCAGCTCTTGATTTTGGCTCAGGTCATGATGTCACAATTAGTGAGTTTGAGCCCTGCATTGAGCTCTGTGCTGACAAGCATGGAGCCTTCTTGGGATTCTCTCTCTCCTTTTATCTCTGCCCCTCCCCACTCATGCATGTTCTTTCTCTCTCTCAATAGCTAAACATTAAAAGAAGAAAGTTCAAACCCCATATTTCAAATCAAAATACCCAAGAGGTAGGGAAACATATTTCATTGCCATAATTTATTACATCACCTGATATACTATAGAAAGTATGGTCATTAGTTAAGATCGGACAGAATAAGCTCTACACTATGAAGGGACAAAACATTGGCTGTCAACATTTTCCCTTTTCCTTTCCCACAGCACTAAAATGTGCAATCTTCAAGTCAGGAAGGTGTCCTCAGGCACCTAGAGAATCCAGGGAACAAAACAATACTACAGTGCACTCAATGAGTGTTAATTTCAACTGAGCATTAGTGTCTTTTTTGGGGGGAGATTAAAAACAACTTTTGATTTTATAAAAACTTTCCTGCCTCATCCCAAACTTGTGAGATTCAGCCTCCATATCTACATTCATATAACCTTCTCTCTCATGTGTGGTCCCAAATTCATTTCTGCATATTGTACAGAATGCTCACCTTTGCTTACCTCTCCAGTCTGATTTTATGAATTCTTCCATGTGTCTTTAAAATAGCACATTGTGAAGTGCCTGAATGGCTCAGTCGGTTGAGTGACCAACTTCAGTTCAGGTCATGATCTCATGATTTGTGGGTTCGAGCCCCACGTTGGGCTCTATGCTGACAGCTAGCTCAGAGCACAGAGCCTGTCTTTGGATTCTGTGTCTCCCTCTCTCTCTGTCCATCCCATGTTCATGCTGTCTCTCTCTGTTTCTCAAAAATAAATAAAACATTAAAAAAATAGCACAGTTGTCTAGCCTGTTTTAGTACTGTCATGTCATTAGATTATTGTCATTCTTAGTTTTATCGATGAATTATTAGAACATGGTCACAATATTTACAGTGTTAAGACTTGAAGTAGCACAAAGCACCATAGAAATCAATCCATACATACTTCAATTCGAAGTCTAAGAGGAAGACATGATCACAAGCAGTGAAACTGTATCACTCAGAGGCATGCAGCAATGGATAATCCAATACTGGGAAGTGCAAATAACGGATGCCAACATCAAGACTCAAGGTGAAAAACAGCAGGCATCACTAAAGAAAATTGGTAATCAATGCTACATCCATTTGACACTACAGTTAGTATAGCTTGCAGCCTCTGTCCAGCCAGGCTATCATACAGATTTTATAATTTTTTCCCAAACTTCTGAAGCATCTCTAAAGGCTAGGATTCTTTCATGTCTTGTGGAAGGCTTTCCCAGGATTCAAAACATAGAGTTAAGATATTCCTGAGCAAACCTCAACAGTTACTTCCCCTCCCACCAATCCTTTCTCTATTGCATACTAGTTGAGTCATCTGGAGTAAATTACTTATTCTTTGTGCTTCAGTTCCTTCATCTATAACCTGGAGATAATAATATCGCATCATAATGTTTTATATGATTGCGTATACTAATAAAATAAATGGGTACTTCCAACACAATATGATATTTTGAAAGTTACGTTTTAGCTGTCATCATCATTATCATCATCATCACCTTACTTAACTCAGAAACACGAAGAATGGAATTTTCTGTCTGTCTAGATTCATTCCCTACCCTTACCCCAGATACTCCTAAAATCTTTTTTTTTATTTATTGCTCAATCATTTCATTTCCTTTGAAAAATTCTAACTGATCACTAATCTCTTTTTGGTTCATCAACTTCAGTCTATCCTTTTTAACTTAATACTATGTTTAACTTAGTGCCAGTAAGTACTAAGCGCTAGGTACTAAGTAAGTGCTAAGATACTTAGTTCCTACGTTTTCTACTATTTTCTTTCCTACTTCCTTATTTTATGGTAGTTGTAAGTTCGGCTCACCAAATATGGTGGGGTTTTATTTTTTTTAATTCAAAGCAAGAAAATCTCAAATAACTTTGAGGCTGCTATGCTACATTTTTGAAACCAAGGAGATTTGCTGAATAAGTTCTATTGAATCCAAAAGACAGTTGGTTATATATGTTTTTGTATGCTCTTACGTACCAGTATTTCTCACTTAGCAATAAAAGCCTGAAAATAAAATTTAGGTTGATTTTTTTTTAAATGTAATACAAATCTGAAAATTGTTGCTGATTTTTTCGTTTAATTTACTGTAAATAATCTTAAATGTAGTTATGTTGTTCTTCTCACTGCATCACTTAACTCTGACCTTCATCTTCTTCCACAAGGAAATCCTATTTTCCTGAAATCATTGAACCCTTTATTTTCTCAAGCATTTGCAGAGTGAGCTATGTCTGATGACCTATCTCCTAAGAGTTAGAGGAATGCTAGGAACCGATTTAAAGAGTTCATACAACATTTATCAGAAAACAGTCTTTTGTAACCTTATGGGCCTTATGCTTCTGTGATACATTAGTAGCAAAGCAAATGCTCATATTTTGCAAAAAAGAAAGAAAATTTATTTCAGTTCCATTACAAATATTTCAGAAAGAGATAATGTTTAAGAGGCAATTTAAAAATCATATTATTATGCTTTAACAGATCTGACTAGACATTTAAATAACACATTATTACACAGAAAGTTAAACAGGTTCTTGATAATTACTGGCCCAGAATTAATAGTTATATAAGGCGAGTGTTCAAGTAGTGTCTAGAGAGTGTAACTTTCTAAAATTATGATAAAAGAAAAACCATCCAGAGGGTTTAAAAATTAATTCATATAGTTCATGTCCCATCTGGAAATATGTATGGAGTTAAAATGAAAAACATGTAAAAATCTATTTCTCTATCTTGTTTGTTGACTCGCCTTTTGGACAATAAAGTTAGAAACATCAAGATTTCCACAAAAGCTCTTAGTGTACTCAGATTAATTATTTTAAAATCATGAGACAAAAGTTACATTTTCCTTTTCCATAAATTTGGATTTAGTTTCATTAAATGTACCTATTTATATATGCGAGTATTTTACATTGACGGAGTGTCTTCCACAAAACATCATTGCTTAAGACATTTTTCCCCCAAATGCGACACCCTTTTGTGGTATTTGCATTACTCAGTGAACTCTTTCTCCGTAGTGATAGGACAAAGTAAATTCACTGAGACAAATGTAAAACAGAAAATCAGAAACTTTGCATAGATTTTACAAAATATTTGGCATTTCAAATATGAAAAGAAACTTTATAGAAAGCCTGAAAAACAAATATCGTTTTAATAAAAATTTGTTTTTAGAGAGGATTGAATCATTTCATTTCCCAAAAATATCTTTCTGGAATATCATTCTGGGAATCCTTCTTTCATTCTGCTTGAAGATTTTCTCTCACACCTTTCCATCTTCTCTTAAGAAGTTAATTTCCTTGAAGTTTTTTATTTTTTGTCTTAAAAAATTTTTTGTGAGTGTTGAAGGATTCTTCCCAACAGATTATACTAGTCTATGCAAGTACAAAAACNGCTAATTTGTCTTTTTGTTATAATTAAAGAAGAATATAAAAGTGAAATTGAGCCCCTTTGTGTTATATTATGTAAAAGTCATAAACAATTTGTACAGTAATGTCTGTAGAATTCAGTTTCTAAATTTAAAATCTTCCTCCTGCAGATGATATAGGTATTTTGTGACCTTAATTCATCAGAAGCACAAATATTAATAACATAAACTAAACTGGCAATGTTATAAAAATGAATTTAGGTAATTCATTAGTTGGTTGAAATAATGTTTTGTGTCCTTAGTTAAAACAACATTAATGTTTATTCTTGTCACAGTTACTATGTTTTTGATCCAATCCTTGTCATTCATACAGACTTTTGATTATTTAAATGAAGGCTGCTGCCAAACAAGAATATAACCCAGACTGTTTGCAGATTTAAAAAGGAAATAAGAAACACTGACTTTCTTGCTTTCATATATGTTATCTTAATTACTTATCACAAAATGCTGAAGCCTGTTATTTTATCTCTATGTGTATGAGGCTTCTGATACTCAAAAGGGTGAGTAGTTTGTTCCAGGTAACAATTGTGAAACTAGAGTGACAAGGTTAAATCCATGCCTTTAGATCCTAAGACTTATTCCTGAAGTCTTCTTGCTTCTCTGCATAGTTTGGCCTCCATTATTGTAATTATGTAACACATTGACATGTCAACATATCTTAAAATATTATGGTATAACATCCTTCTCATTCTTCAGCCCTAATTTTCTTTATCTTTTACTTAAGATTTTAGAGCAGATGATTTGAGAACCAGAGAGTCACAAAGATTGGGCAGTGGACAGCATGATACAACTTTTAGTTTGTAATTTAAATCCATTCTAGAAGATGGGGATAATTCAAGAGAGATTCATTCATTTGATCAACACATTAATTGTGCATCCACTGTAGGGTAGACAATTTTGTAGGACCTGGAGATACATTGGTGATTAGAAAGATAAAACAACTTATTTTCTTAGAGTATACTTTCTAGTGGGAGACACAGACATTAGACAAGCAATATTAAGCAAAATATATAGTGTAGATAAGTGCTGATGAGAAAAATAGTACAGAAAAAGTAATAGAGAAAGAGTCAGAATGGGGAAAACATGTTTGTAATTTCAGATATAGTGACTCAGAAAAACCCTCTACGAGAAGGTAACATTTGAATGAAGGACTGAAAGAGGGTATCAAGTAAGCCATGCAGATATCTTTTGGAAGAGCATTCTAGGCCAAAGAAACATCAGATGCAAAGATTCTGAGACTGGAATATCTTTGACATATCCAAATAATGGAGCAGGCCAACTAGTGGAATTAACTGAATGAAGGGAGAATAGGATATGATGCCACGGAGATACTGATGTTATTAGTGCCTTGTAGACCTTTGAAAGACTTTGGTTTTTCCTTTCAATGAGACAGAAGACATTGGATGCCATTCATCAGTGAATCATATTATCTGAATTATATTTAAAAAGAATCTCTCTGCCCTGTTGTATATACAGTGAAGGGGGACAAGGATCAAAGTGGGGAAATCAATTAAGGGGTTACTAAAAAATGGGTGGCTTCAACCACTTTGGTGTAGTTGAGGTGATGGGCAGCTACCATCTTTAGAAGGCAGAGCCTATAAGATTTCCTGATGAATAAAGTGTGACCTATGAAAGAGAGGAATCAGTATGACTCATAAGTTTTTGGCAAGAATACCTCAAAGAATGATGTTGTTTACCTAAATGGGAAGACAGAGGGAAGAGAAATTTGTCTGGAGGGTGGAGGAGAAACAGGATATGATCAGGATCTCAGTTTTCGACACGTAAAACTTGAAACCTTTTTAAGAATCCAGTGGAGATGAAAGCTATGTTATAGCTATACTGATAGAGAGGATTCAGCTCTAAGGCATTTGATCTAAGCAGAGTGGGATTATCATCATCATTCAAAAACAAATGTTTATTAAGGATTTTTCATGTGTCAACCCGTAATACTGGGTCTTGTGTTATAACATTAATAAGATATAGGATTAATAAGATTTCAAGGCACATAGTGGTATATATAGTACATGTTATAGGTGATTGAGTTATATAGTGCTCACAAACATCAAACCTTGGAAATAAGAATACTTGATCCATTATCGTCGTGTTACAGCCATACCTAAGAGTTTTATTCAATTGGACATCCTCTTAAATGGGGTTTGTTTGTTTCATAGCTTGGCCTCCTGGAAGTTCTGTTATGGCACACATGATGAAGAAGGCTATACGCATAGCTTTTATTGGCATTTAATATCAATTGTTCTTTTCCTTTCATCTTATTTATAAAATTCAAGTGGTGAGTTGTATCTGAAAGGGTGCTGCTCTCACAGTATAGTATGCACAGGGTGGTCGGTGTTGATGATTTCTGAGCTAGACACTAATACCTGAAAGATGAATTAATCACTAGACTTTTTTGTTCTGTCTTTGAGTGTAATGTACTCTTTGTACTGATGTTTTGACATCTGGTATTCTTCTCTTAATAACCCTGCATGGGATTTTTCAAGGACTTATGAAGGCACTGAGTAAAGTAAATATATTTCTCATAATGCAACTACCCAGACAAAGGCAGGAGATTTTTTGGTTTCTTCTTTTCTTTCATTCTGGTTTTTTTTTTTTTTTGTTAGTGTTTTAGGTCTTTAGGATACATTTGAGAATGTATTATACCTGCCATTTTTCCCATTATAGAAGACTGCTGTGCTGAACACTGGTGCTTGATACTCAATCACAGCATCTTTCCTTTGAGTCAAAGAAGAAAGCAAATAGCCCTCTGTTCAGGGAACCTGGTAGCACTAACCACTCTCCACTCTCCAATAGTAAAAGTAATTTAAGGTATCTGAGACCCAACACTATGTTAGTAGTGTCCCCTGGAGAACAAAGCAGCTAAAGCAAAATTTCATGTAGTTTTCTTTTCATGATTTCAGCTCCTTCCCAGAAATATACCTAGAGTTATGCAGGAATATTTCAAAACTGTTTCATTGACAGTGTTCTAGCAGAGTTCTTTATCAAATAACAACTGTGAAGTCTTATCTGGCATCTGAGAAGAGCTCTGATTTAGGTTACAGCAGAGGGACTCACTTGTAAGAATTTTCATATTCAGAATAATCTTTGTGTGAAGTTTGTAAAAAACCTAAAAGTATGAAGTTTGAATAAAAGCAAGAAACACTAGAAAACCTGGATATGTATGCTTTTTTAGAGTGAGCTAACAGTGTGGAAGACAACTAAATGTAGTAACCCCTAACCTTAAAATAAAAATCAATGTGTATGATCTACACAGTGGGAAAAGATGTCAATTAGAAACACATCTCTTTGTTTTCAACGAAAAAATTTCCCATCTTCATGTTATACTTTTACTGCTTATGCATATATCCATAAAAATGAATGTCACTATTTTTTTGTCTTTTCAAATTTTGTATAAATGACATCATACTGTATAGATCCCTTTGCCACTTACACTAAAAAAAATCTAATAGTAGGTTTTTGAAAAGAAGACCTACTGAAGGAAACTAGATCTTCAGGGCTTTTCAAGAAACTATGAAGAAAAGAGGCATTAACACTCATGGAAACTTTCTGAACTCTGCTCCAACCCTTGGCACGCTGCTGTGTTGGGCCACTATAAATTCTAATGCTTCACAGAAGCGGTATTGGGTAGAGTCGGTCTACCATAGGAAAGGAATAGGGTTTGATATCTTAGAACAAGAACAGAAATGAGATAGTACACAGAACAAGGAACATGAATCGTATGGAATTCACAAGACTGTTTTAATAGAACCAAAAAAAAAATCGCACTTTTAGTACAAAAGCTTTTATGAGCTTTTTTCTTTTTCTTAGCTCTGTTTTATGCTCCTATAGGGTACAGTAATACTGAATGCTTATTTTCCATCTATGTATAACAGACTCTATTCATGCAAAACCCTTCAAGGATCACACTTCCTGATCTCCTTAAGCCGTTCAATATGAATATAAATCCAGTGAATATCCTCATTCTTTTAGATCTTTCACTAAATAAATGGTACACATATGTGGCTGTTCATCAGAATTAACTGGGAATCTTTATAAAAATAGATACTTTTATGAATTCAACCTTGGAAATTCTGATAAAGAATCTACAGAACAGAGGAATTGTATTTTTTTTATTAAAAAAATCCTTTGGTGATTGAAAAAGCATTTCAGTTGAGACACCACTTCCTTAAGCATATAGCTTAATTTTTAAAATAGAGTATTCCCTAGTGGGAGTTGTCAAAAAATTAGCCTAAAAAAGTGATATGTGAGTTGAAAAAAGAAATTTTTTCCTGAAATCTTAGGCCAGAATTAAGTTAGGTTGCTTCAACCATTTATATCCTGAAAATATATTTTATCAAGAAAGGTACAAACACTGTACTGATATCCCTGAATAGCAAACTGATATAAACCATAGAGGAAAAAATAAAATCTTTTACCTGTGGACTAGAAAACCCAAAAAATTAAGTTATCTTATTCATTGTGTGTGCATCAGATATTTAGTGTATTATGATAATCATGCTTCATGAATCCAGGCTCTTATAAGACTTCATAATCTGTTATGCATAAGTGCAACTTACGGCTTTTCTGTTGTATTTCCAGCACAGTGATGCGGTCCATGACCTTCTTCTGGATGTGATCACATGGGTTGGAATTTTGCTGTCCCTTGTTTGTCTCCTGATTTGCATCTTCACATTTTGCTTTTTCCGTGGGCTCCAGAGTGACCGTAACACCATCCACAAGAACCTCTGCATTAGTCTTTTTGTAGCTGAACTTCTCTTCCTGATTGGGATCAACCGAACGGACCAACCAGTAAGCAACTTTCATTGATATTAGCAAAAAATGTCTCTGACCCCAGCTTTCTAGCACCCAAAATATTCTTTTTTGAAAGTATCCTCTCTTCTAGTTGTCTAAGATGATTGTTAATTTTCAGATCTTACTCAGTTTTCCTTTTTTATACCCCATTGTTGTAAAGAGGCAGTGAATGTATGAATGTGCATTTCTTGAGAAATTCTGTTCATAATCTTGCATTTCTAAAGAACTGTATCTCCTCATTAGTTTGTGTGTGTGGGCGTGTGTTTCATTTTGTTTTTCTTCAGAGCAGAATATTGAGGATAGTTAAATAAAATCATTGAAGAGTATCTCTCCTAATAGATATAATTGTTATTTTTCAAAGTTTATCACATACTCTTTTTTTAAGTTTATTTTTTTTAGTAATCTCTACACCCAGTGTGAGACTCAAACCCGTAATCCTGATAAGAGTTGAATGCTTTTCTGACAGAGCCAGCCAGGTGCCTCATCATATACTTAAAAAAATGTTAATATCATATTAAAAACTTCATGTCTAAAATGAGTCTATTTAATTGACCTATTTGCAAAATAGTTTAAACCATAGGTCATTTTTAGAATTTATAAACTCTACCCAAATTTTGTTTAACACACATTTGCGCAAGATCTGTTTTTGTATCTTTAATGCCAGCTTTGTACTTTACTACTATGTTCACTCATCAGAAAATGAAGGAGAGGAAGGAAGAAAAGAAGTAGGGAAAGAAAAAGGGGGAAAGAAACAGCACCAGCCAACTGTTTCTGGTAAAACCAAACAAATTATCAATAAGAGATAGTATCTAATTATTCAAAAGACTCTGTGCCTACTTATATTTTTTGTAATGCCCGTTCTATTTACATAGGATTCATGTACGTAGTGCAAGTTTGCTCTCGTGACTAAAACTGCAATTGAAAATAAAACTTCCATTTTTTAGAAGATGTGTAGGCATAATAAATAATTCATTCCCTTAATGCTGTTCTCTGGTATGTGTCCATAAGTATGGAGTACTTTACAATAAAAATGCAGTTGGATTCATGTTTGTGATTATGCATTCATGATTAATGGCTGTAAAGGGTACAATTATGGTGATTTTACTTTTAATTGGTTATCATATACAAATGTGACAGCTTTTCCCATAAAGGCATACATATGAATAAGCAATCAAAGTGCACATTGCTTTTTCCAAAAAAGTAAAGTCTTCTGATAACAAAAATTAATAGTTGAGGTTCTAACTCTAAAAAGCAAGAAATGGAAAACTGTGTTATTTTCCAAGAAGAAATCATTTCATTCTCTTGTTAACCTGCAATTCAAATGCTGTATGATTTCTTTTCATTTAGAAACTTTATTCGTATTTTTGTTTCCTAATGTACATATGGTACGATAAACCACCACACATTGCGTGCTGCACAAACTAAGTTCTGACAAGTAGCCTAGAGAACAAAGATTGATATGGAAAAGTTGAGTAGAGTGCATCTTAGCCCAACTTGTCTTTTCCTCTTGTTGCTAGATAGGTTTCCTCTTCCTGCCTTTTCTATGGTGAGTAGGTGCTGCTTTCTCTCTAGCCTGGTGACATGAGGCATCCTCATTGTCATCTCTCTAACTCAGTGAAACTGACTTGCCCTCTGTCTCTTTCGCAAGGATCATACTCATCATTGAATTAATAATAACCTGATGATTTCTATAAATTTGTTGCTTTTTTCTGGTAGGAGTTATAGATTTTAATTAGAATTTCTTAATTGAAAATAAATACTGCTACTTCCCCAAGGAGTGAGAATTTCAGAACTCACATAAGAAAACTAATATATGATCAGCTGAAACTCGTAGTACCTTAGAGAATATGCCAAAGTAGGGGCTGGGTGTCTTCTAGGGCAACGTTTTGTACAATAACAAAAAAAAAAGAAAGAAAGAAAGATAGAAAGAGAAAAGAAAGAACGAACGAAAGAACGAACGAAAGAACGAACGAAAGAACGAAAGAACGAAAGAACGAAAGAAAGAAAGAAAGAAAGAAAGAAAGAAAGAAAGAAAGAAAGAAAGAAAGAAAGAAAAAGAAAATAGAGAGCAAAGTACATACTCTGGAGCCTCTACTGTATTTTTTTTTAAACCTACTTTTACACTTTGTAGCATGAACTTTCCGATGCCACCTTAAATCCTTTCTGAAACCAAGCAAGGAAGAAATAAACAAGCAAATAATAATAATGAATTGATGATCCCATCACAAAATATTATAATTATTACATTTTTATTTTTTAATGTTTATTTATTTTGAGAGAGACAGCAAGCATGAGCAAGGGAGAAGCAGAGAGAGAGAGAGAGAGAGAGAAACCCAAGCAGGCCCCATGCCATCAGCACAGAGCCTGCTGCAGGACTTGAACCTAGGAACCATGAGAACATGATCTGAGCTGAAACCAAGAGTCGGATGCTCAACCAACTGAGGCATACGGGTGCCCCTGGTTTTTAATTTTAAGAGCTGTATTTTCCTTGGTTTTAATGTTTCTCTTTCACTTACAACTGAAGAACTTAATATGTTAGAACAGACATGATATGGCCAAGAAAAATAATTCATGAGATGTATTTTTAAAACTTTAATATCATAAATAATTATCAATTAACAGGCTCTTATTAGAACTTTTCCTAAATTTTATTATTTTTTCTTATAATACTATGCTGTCATCTGTAAGACATTATTAATAGAATGTTACATGTATTTTGAAAAATAGGTTATACGTAATTAGGTTTTTATACCTGAATTTTAAGAATCTTATTTAGGTTATTCTTTGGCAGACTACTGTATTACCACATTCTTGATAAATATTTATTTTGTAAGTTTATTTTTATTTATTTTGAGAAAGAGAAAGAGAGAGAGAGAGAGAGAGAGAGAGAGAATTCCAAGCAAGCTCCACGCTCTCAGCACAGAGCCTGATGTGGGGCTCAAACCCACAAACCATGAGATCATGACCTGAGACAAAACCAAGAGTCAGATGTTTAACCTCCTGGGCCAGGCAGGCACCCTGACAAATATTTATTTTGATGTTATGGTAGTTGATTATATTTCATTTGGTTGTCATTCAAATCATTTCTTTTCTTTCCTAGATTGCCTGTGCAGTTTTTGCTGCCCTACTACATTTCTTCTTCTTGGCGGCCTTCACCTGGATGTTCCTGGAGGGGGTGCAGCTCTACATTATGCTGGTGGAGGTTTTTGAGAGTGAGCATTCACGCAGGAAATACTTTTACCTGGTTGGCTATGGGATGCCTGCGCTCATAGTAGCTGTGTCCGCAGCAGTAGACTATAGGAGTTATGGAACAGATAAAGTGTGAGTTTATGTCTTCTTTCTTTTTTTTTTTCTTATCTCTTTTGAAGTCTAGTTGAAATAAATGCTTTGGATTTTCTTGAAAGCTAAGTCTTTATATCACCTCACAGCAATAGATGTTTGAACTGGAGATGCAAATGGGGGTAATTCAATTCATGACTGTACTTTTGTTATGATATAGAAAGAGGAAAAATCTTGAGATTCAGTATGATGTTGTTTAAAAACAGCTTAATTTTCCCGCAACTACATCATACCCTTGAGTAATTATAAGATGATTGTTTTAATATCTTTTAGAACATTGAGACATTTGTCAAATGAAGAACTAGCTATGTCAGAAACTGTATATTCAGAGGACAGCGTAGTCCCTGGTATTAATGGCTTCTCTTCTTCCTTACCTGGCAGTTCTAGTTATTGGAAATAAATTTATATCATTAACAGAAAGAAAGACAGTAGGGACAGGGGCAGCTTGTATCTTTCCTTTCCGCTTCCCCCACCCCCCCGTGCATATTGGGTTGTAGAGAAGAATTTTAGTGTCAGTATACTTCAAATTGGTGAGATATACATGTAGAGATGTCCAGTATCCTGGAAAGGAAATCAGTGAAAAATATTTTTATAATCCACATCAATATAACAGTTGGGATCCTGAGCATGAATGAAAGTTTCAATAGAAAAAGATTAGAAAGAAGACCAAGATAGATCTCTGATGAATACCCACATTTAGTACATAGATTGAGGCAGGAAAATAAAAATAGAGAAAGCCAAGAGGTGGCTAGGGCCTTGAAAGAGAATCATGAGGAAAATGAGAAGGCAGCTTCAGGATGTTTCAGAACACCGTCTGCAGTGTTCTATAGTAAAGATAATTCAAGTAGGATAAGCACTGAGGAAAAATGATTTATCCTTTGCAACAAATATTTTGAGAGTGCTGGAAGCAGAAACCCAGTTAGAAGATTCAAAGAGAGAAGTCAGTAGCAAGAAAGTAGAGTTTTCAAGCATTCCCTATCCCCTGAAAAAGTTTGATAGAGAAATGATGCGAAAATTAACTCACGATGATGGTGGTGAAGAAGAATTTTTAAAAATAAAGTCCAAAGAATGTCTAGGGTAAGAAGAATCAAGTTTATAGGAGGAGATTAATAGAGAAAAAATATCTTATGCTTCATTCGTATTTAATATAGAGAGAGGCTGAATGAAAGGTAAAGGTCCTGGGGGATGGAAAGGCATAAGATTATACATAAAATTAGGAAAACCTTATTTAATAATGAAAGTGGCTTTACAATTCACCTTGTCCAAGACATTAATTTTACAGATGAAAAAAATCAAAGATTAGGTAATTAATTGCCTTGCCCACGGTGCTGGAGCTCGATAGTGGCAGATGTGTGTGATAAAGCCAGTTAGATTTATTTCCACTAAACGAGGATGTTTTGGGAAGAGTAAAATGACCCCTGTCTTCTGAGATGAGTATGAAGGAAAGAAAGATAAGATAAATTTTGAAATGGAAGAACTTTTCCATCAAGTAGAAGAACCTGACTTCAGCTGAGGGAATAGGTGAGGTCATTTTGAGAGGACAGGAGATTTGAAAAGCTTTGAAATGAGCACTATGGAAAATGTGTTAAGGAGCCAATTAGACATTAATAAAAAGATTTCCAAGCAGTAGTGAAGGCTCAGATGAGGTTAGATAACATCAATTTGTACAGAAGTTAATAAGCCAAATTTCATGACTTTCCACCAGCAGTCAGCAGCCTGAATATGCTGGCAATAAAGCCACACACTTCCCAGAAGAGAGGATTCATGAGGAGAGAAGACAAGCAGAAACATTACTGGGAGCATAGTTAAAGTGGAATACGTGTCTGTTCAGAGGCACGAACACTATGATTGAATGAAGACTGTCTCATTTCCGTTGATTTTTTTTTTCTTGAGTACAGTGAAGGCTATAAGGCCCTTTGTCCAAATATATCAATAGTTATTTTTTAATCTGACTTTTATGAATTATGGTCAAATCTGAGTTCATTTTGTGGATCCCAGGAGAAACTGTAGAACAAATTAGGATTAGTTAGATAAAGACATTAAAAATGTTTGCCTCTAAAGACCTCTTAGGGGTGGTGGGATTAGGTAGATCAGAAGTTTGTTGTTGTTGTTTTTAATAACACCTTTATTGCTCTAATTCACCTACCATAAAATTCACTCTTTTAAAATGTACACTTCAGTAGTTTTTAGTACATTCCCAACATTATATATTCATTTTTTACAACATTTTCATCAACTTAAAAAGGAATTCACTAGCAGTCACTCCACTTAGGTCATAGGATTTTACACTTTAATTAATGTACATCCCTTCTAAGATATTAAATTTAGTGATATAGTTATGTGTGACCTTATACTCTTCACATATTCTCAATAATTCCAGTTTGCTCTCTTATAGTTCCTGATTTGCTGCTATTTTTTTTTCTTTTTAGATATTTCCAAATTTTCCTATTACTAAACTGACTCAGACTTGTTTACTTTGTGTTTTAGTCATTTATTTTGATGCAGATGTCATTTTCTGGATAGTAGGAATCTATCTTTTCTTAGAATCAATAATATGTAAGTCTGTTGTGACTGTTCAAGCTTTGGCCATCATTGCTTTAATTTCCTGCACCATAACTGGAAGCTTTCATTTACTGACATTATTACTGTGTGGGAATAGAGGCTAATTTACTTCCCAGGCTCTAATTTAAAATAAACCTTGATAATAGTTCGGTTCCACAATTATGATTTTTCCCAACACAAAGAGCAGCAAAGCAGATATAGAGAAAAGGAAGGATAGATGAAAGAAGGAGAGAAGAGAATAAGGAAAATTACTTAAAATTCTATCATAGGCAGGCATTGAACATTTGGTGGCTCATTTGTACATTTTAAATACATTGTCTACAGAGAGACCTTCAGAATACATGGAAGAAATATTTAACTTCTACCGATTGGGAATTCATCCAACCCAGTGTCTATTTTGCCCATTGAAGAAGCAGGTGTTGAGAAACAAACATTATTCAGTCATTTGTATTTACTTGAGAAGCTGAAATGCACACATCATGTTTTCTATCAGGTGTTTAATCAAGATATCTTCTCAAAGAAAAATATAAGCAATGAATTTTTACACAACTCAAAGGATTTCTGCATATAGAATTATATATCTTGTTCCTTATTACCAAATCTGATGTTGTTCCAGTTTCTATTACTATTGTTGATTGCTTTTCTTTGACTTCAGATGGCATTCCTGACTCCCTGTTCATTTCCTGACTCTTTTATTCATGTAAATCTACTGTCTCAAATTGTGCTGTTCTTTTTGTCTGTTTACCAGTGGTCCCTTCTTATATGCTACATTTACTTTTTTAAAAAAATATAGGGACACCTGGGTGGCTCAGTTGGTTACGTGTCCGACTTAAGTGTCTGGCTTAGGCATCTGACTTAAGTGTCCAGCTCAGGTCATGATCTAGATGTTCATGGGTTCAGGCCCCACATTGGGCTCTGTGCTGACAGCTAGCTCGGAGTCTGGAGCCTGTCTGAGGATTCTGTGTCTCCCTCTCTCTCTGACCCTCCCCTGCTTACCCTCTCTCTCTCTGACTCTCAAAAATAAATAAAAAACATTTAAAAAATAAATATAAATCCACATCTTAAATAAACTTGAATTAGCCAGAATTCAGAACATATTATCAGCCACTTTCTGTAAATTCTTATTAAGCTCAGTACATTGAACTTTCATGTCTTGGAAATCTATTTCACTTTTTATTGGAATTTTATTATTATTAAGTTTTTACTCCTTAGTTTCAACCACTTAGAGTACATCCAGAGTAAAACCATTGATATATATAATAGTAATCCAAATGATAATAAACATTTTTCCTTTTTCTCTTCTCTTAATGTCCTTATATTTTATTATACTGACAATGAGATTTTATCTCTGTAACTTTAATAATAATAATAATAATAATAGCTTACATTTCTAAAAAGTAGAGAATCGTATCAATGGTAGACATAATATCAGATATAAAATTACCTTTGTAGGTTAAATAAATGTTATTTTGATGCAGATAGTGGTAACTATCATATTGCATCTGCCTGATGGATTATGATGTGTTTTTCTATGAAATGTTGTTAGGGTTGTTGAAGTGATTACAAAACACATACACACAAAGCACACATAATTTGATTTTGAGAAGTTGCTTAGTTTGCCATCAATTTGCAATGCTTGTAAGAGAATTTTATTATTATTTTCTGATGTTGTTTAATGAAATCTTTTTATCTGTACTGACATTATTCTTGAGAATGTACTTAGAATGCACATTTAGTCACAATAATTGGACCTTCAAAAAATGAGATTAGAAGACCAGTAGTGTCATTAAAGAAAACAAGTAACTCTCAGCTGGTAGACCACATTTTAAACTGCACCGTTAACAATGGGCACTTAGTCAATTTTATCTCTGTTTTTGTATCTTCTCTTAGTGTCTCTTAAACTCTTATCCATATGCACACTGAAGCCATCCAATAAATAATACTGTCAGAAGATAAAGGCTAGCATTGACTTAACGATAATTTAAACAGGGCTGATTTGGAATTTCTGTGCTAGATACTTTTATTTTATGACCTGAATCCAATTAGTTCATGCAAACTTTAATTGCCTCAATAATACCAAAAAATGCAAACCATTTTAATAGTTAAATTTTCTTTAAAGAGAAATTCACATTTATAGTTTATACCACTCTCCTCACAATCAAAGACTACAGTGGGGAAGGGAGTGGTTAACCTGATGGGTAGATTGGAAAAGGATTGAGATCGGGTTCCAGGAGGAGGGAGGACTTTGGAAAGGAGTAAAGCCCAAAGAATAGCCCAAGACTTAAAATATAGGCTTGAAAATTTGTAAGAGGTTTCCAAAAGATGTCAATTAGGTCATAAGCATTTATAATGAATCAGAACATCCTTGAGTACTAGAAGCATAACCAAGGTCTTAAAAATAATTAAAATCAAATTTTATGATCTGAAAATTATTATAAATCATCTCTTAAGTCTTATATTTGTCACCCTAGGTCAAGAGTTGAATAACAGCTCTAAAAGAGCTAGTTTCCCCGTTGCCAGGGAAAAGTTCCCACCTCTAGTTTCTTTATTTTCACATCATTATTCAACCAATGTAATAATTTGAGTAGAAAAGAGAGTATTGATTGAAAAAATATTTTTATGTTTACTTTTGAGAGAGAGAGAAAAACAGCGTGGGTGTGGGAGAGGCAGAGACAGCCAGAGACACAAAATTTGAAGCTGGTTCTAGGCTCCAAACTGTCAGCATAGAACCTGAAAGGGGGTTTGAACTCATGAGCTACGAGATTATGACCTGAGCCAAGGTCAGATGCTTAACTAGCTGAGCCACCTCAGTCACCCCTAAATTTTTTTTTAATATTTATTTTTGAGAGACAGAAGCAGAGCATGAGTGGGGGAGGGGCAGAGAGAGAGGGAGACACAGAATCCTAAGCAGGCTCCAGGCTCTGAGTTGTCAGTGCAGAGCCCAATGCAGGGCTAGAACTCACAAACCATGAAATCATGACCTGAACCTGTCAGACGCTTAACTAACTGAGCCACCCAGGTGCCTCTTGATTTTTTAATACTACTTTATAGTATTATTCAACATGGAGCCCAGCCAAATAACACTGAATAGGATGGAGACACCTGGCTGGCTTAGTCAGTAGAGCATGTGACTCATGATTTTGGGACCCTGAGCTCCAGCCCCACCTCAGGGATAGAGTTTACTTAAAAAAAAAAAAGATTGAACATTGAATTTGACAGTATCTGCAAGTTATATGCACCACAGGT
>NW_027533114.1:486073-541651 GCF_008692635.1 Crocuta crocuta
CATTGGCACAGGGAACTCAGGGCAGGAATCATTCAAACTTTTAAGGCAGTTAACGGGAAAGAGAGGAACTACAGAAAGCTTTGAGAAAGCCAGCATGTGGCCAAAAACAACAGCAGGTGTGGCCATGTGGCAAGTGAATTAGAAAAGGGATTTTTGCCACACTGCCTTCCAGGAGTCAGTCAAGCCCAGGCAGTGCTCAAGGAGGGATGATTTAGCCAGTACCTTTTAAGTGTTTCATCTTGTCTCTTGCACTGATCCTCTCCAAAGGGAATTTAAATCTATTCTACCAAATAGATACTGTAGAATTTTCTTAAAATTAAAAAAATAATAACTTCTAAAGTAATTTCAGTTCCACATTTAAAGATCACTATGCCAAATGTGATCTTTATTTCCAAATAAAGCATTTGCTGAGACTGCTTTCAGAAAAGTAAAGCTCTGTAAGGCTAAAATTTAATGGCATTATTTTATTTTAAATACAACACATTTGGTGAGATGATTTAAAATTTTAAAATTCCCTACCTAGTCCAAGGCACTCTGTAATAGCATAATTTAAAGTATTTGTATAAGAAGTCCTTAACCTGTAGAGTAACATTTTTCAGAAGTTCTTGAAGCACATTTTCCTTAAAAAGAATTTGCTGAAGATGTGTTTTACATCTTAGATTAGCCCTCAAAAACATGTTTGACCTACAAAAGAGCAGGGGCTATACTATTAACAGTCATTATAAAATTTATTATTAGGATTGTATCATGTTATAATTTCAGCAGCATTCGCGCGCTTGTGTGTGTGTGTGGGGGGGTTAATCTGGGAAAATGTCCATGCTTTGTCTTTTACTGTTCTTATCTTGAGGTCTTGAAGGAAAATCTGGTCTTTGTTAAGAACCAAGAGAGACTCATGAATCCTTCCTCTGTTCTGGTCTTCCCCTTACGCACGCGCGTGCGCACGCACACACACACACACACACACACACACACACACACCTTTATTAGGGTGGTAACAAACTACCCTGTGGTCAGCATGAAGATAATATTCATGTTTCAAACTTGAATTTTCTGGTTTGTTTCTGCTTATTGGCAGCACCACACTTTTATTTTCCGTGATCACAGTTTTTGGACAACAGACCAACAAAAACATAAATAATTACTCAAACAAACCAAGAGTTGGTAGTTTAAGTGTTGATTATTTCCCTGATAGCATTTTTTTTCAGGTTAGATTATTATGTTTATCTTGAATATAGAAAAGAATTATCCGTCTATGTAGTCAGTTTCTTTTTTGGAGGACAAAGATTATACTTCTGTTGAAATTACTTTACATATATTTAATTTAGTAGAAGAAAGCTGGATTTTGTTGTTTTAAAGTTGATTTTTTTCAGGATATATGGTTATTTTTACTTTGCTTAAAAAATTTAGGTTTTAACCTTTCTTTCAAAAATTAAGTAACAGAAAGTTAAAAGAAAAACATAATAAACATCACTGCTTCAATCACTCAGATATTAGACTATTGTATTTTGGCATGTTGCCCCCAGTAATTATTCAAATAAAGCATATGGTTAAGCCCTTTGGTCCACTTTAATCCTTCTACTTTCATGTGAGAGGCAAGCACTAATATGAGTTTGATTTTTTCCCTTTCAATTAAACAAAATTACGTATCTGTCAAAAATATAAGTATTATTTTAAAAATACAGTTGACCCTTGAACAGTTCTGAGTGCTGACCCCTGTGCAGTCCAAAATCTACATCTAACATTTGATCCCCCCAAAACTTAACTACTAATAGCTTACTGTCAACCAGATGGAAGTCTTATGGGTAACATCAACAGTCAATTAGCACATATTTTGTATGTTATATTTATGATACACTATGTTCTTACAATAAAGTAAGCTAGAGGAAAGGAAATGTTAGTAAGAAAATCCCAAGGAAGAGAAAGTACATTTACAGTACCATTCTATATTTATCGAAAAACAATCCACATAGAAATGGACCCACACAATTCAAAATTGTGTTGTTCAAGGGTCAACTGAGTGTTCAAAGATGTAAGGCATAGATTCTTCATGTTACTTTGTCACTAAATTTTGTTGTTGTGATCTCTCTTATTGACATATAAAGATCTACTTCCTCCCTTTTAACAGTTTTATGACATTTCCTCATATGAATACAAAACACTTGATTGGCCCATTCCTCTACTGATGGACTGTGACAAGTTCTTTTCTTCATATCTTCTCTGGCATTCCATTATTGCTGAGGTTTAAGTAACATTTTCATAATAATCAAATATTTATGTACTTTGGATTTGTAGTTTTAGACCACTTAGCAAACCACTCGAATATTTTCCACTGGAAGTGTTTTCTTTTTTAATTACTCCTCAAATACAGCAAAATGGCAAATAATTCAAGATGTGATTTTTAACATCAAATGTAATTTGTTCAAAATTTATATTAATCTTTCTCATAACTAGTCACTTCCATTTTTTCTTCCTGTCATCCTGAAGAATGAAAATGTAATTTCCCAGAGGCCTTAAGAATTGGGGGAGTATTAAATGTGACTGAAATTAAGTGATTAATAATTTACTTTTGGGTCATGAATCAACTTCACGGGATGCTAAGGATCATTTGCAACCCCAGAAGCATTGGGAGTAACAATGCACTTTTTCAGACTCAAGAACTCTCAAAGGTTGGCTGCCCAACCTAATTAAACTTCAATCTTCTGATACCAAATTTATTTCTTCTTTGCACTGAATTTCCTCAGATCTTCTTGACAGGAAAATGTTACTTTGCCTGACAACTGATAGACAGGTTATGTAGCACCATAATTGGAGAGAAAAGGATAGCTTAAAGCTACTCGATTTAATGGCTATGTGTATGGCTTTCTCTCTTTCTTTTCCTTTTTATCCCTTTTTTCTTAAAGCTCCTATGACAGACACAAAAGGACTTAGCAAATAGGCCTAGTGCCGTTTCTTCCCTGCTTCCTCCAGGGGTAATTATCTTACTCCATCAATAGTGCTGTCAGAAATTGGGCACATAATTCAGCATTTAAATGAACAAGCAATGTAATATTTCCTGTCTCCCAGTGGGATGCTTTGCAGTTCACATTCTTCTCTGTCACTCTCTCACTCTTGATGTATGTCCCATACCCAGTCCTTGAATGCCTTCTCTCCCTTGTGTTTCATTGCAGATGTTGGCTCCGACTTGACACCTACTTCATTTGGAGCTTTATAGGACCAGCGACCTTGATAATTATGGTAAGAACTCCTCACTAGCTATGTGTCTCCCAGGTCAAGAAATAAAACTTTTACTATCCTTGAACTGGCTATCTTTCCTTACATAGATGAATTTGGGAAAAGCATCTACTTATTTAACCCTATATGACTCAAGGAATTAGACACTCATTAGAGTCTACTTTAATATTGTAAAATATGTAATCAACACTGCTGGAGAAGAAAACACACCTTTGCAAATATTTATGCAGTACCATGACTCCTTAGGAACCTGATCCAACATAATCTATTTGGTTTTGTAGGATTTTGAACAGCGATAACTTCAAGTTTCACAACAGTATATTTCCTTTCTTTTTCATTTAGATAATTTGAATTATGAATGAAATCAGAAATTGGAAATGTGGCAAAATACCTTACTATTTCTCCCAATTTTGTTTTTTATATGAATCTCAAAACTTTAAAATTCAAAAGGATTTCACTTAAGAATGGCACATATAAGTTAGGCAAGTGTTCCAGAATCATACTGCCTTTTGTATATTTAGATGCATAATATCTTGATTTCAAATATGAATTATTTATTGTCATTTATTTTTGGCATTATTTATATACTCATCATTTTATAATACAAAATCATTCTCCAAATAAAACGGCCTCTTGATTTTGAATAAGATATAGATCTCCAATTCAGTATCTGAAATCCTTTGAAACTAGCATATTTTAGAATTCAGAAAGTTTTGAAACTTTAGGATGATAATGTGGTACATGTATTGCATATTATATAGAATTCCTAGTAGAGAATAAGCAGTTGCCCCAAATCAAACACATCAACCAATATTAAAAGTAGGGATGAGGCAGGACTCTGAAACCAAACACAGTAATAATTCAGCAGAAAAAAATTGGAAGAGTAAAACCAAATGGAATAAAGACAGAAGAACCTTATATCAGTACAAGTTCAGTTTTCCCACCAAATGGATTTAGTTAAGGTTAGGCTTTTTGGCCACTCAATAAATTTTTTAATACTTTGACTTTTTAGACTTTTTGGATTTGATGAAGGATTGTAGAACTGTATTATTGAGAGAACTTCAGGAGGGCTTATAATTGGATTTTCCTCATCCTCACCAATCCTAAATTTTGAAACATATTTAAACAAACCACATCATAAAGGGCAATTCAATATGTGGTTTTCTATAGTTTGCATATATGTGATAGATGGAATTTACACCAGAACTTTTTGTTTTGTTTTAAGTCCTATGCTCTCTCTGGTTCCACTGATAAAACAGTATCAGTGAGGGTTTCAGGACTTTAATCGTAGTTTGTTATAGCATTAGAATTTAACACCATTTTATAATCCTTTTGATCTAGTTCTTCAAAAATATATTGATTTTAGTGTATATTTTTTTGGAATGTAGCATTTTAAAATATATCCTCAAACAGTAAATTTGGGTCCATGTTCACAAAATATATCCCCAAACAGTGTTCGGAGGGCAGAAATAGTAACATACCTGGGATAATTTTTTTAAAGTTTATTTATTTATTTTGAGAGAGAGAGAAGAAAGAATAGAGAGCACGTGAACATGCACAAGCAGGAAAGGGGCAGAGAGAGAGGGAGAGAGAGGAATCCCAAGCAGGCTCCGTGCTGTCAGCACAGAGCCCAACATGGAGCTTGAACTCACCAACCAAGAGATCATGACCTGAGCAGAAATCAAGAGTCAGAAGCTTGACCGACTGAGCCACCCAGATGCCCAACTCTTTTTTCAACATATACTTGGCTTTGAGTTGTTTTACAATTTCCACAGCATCATTCCAACTGCTGCTGATTTTGTATTTATATGTATTTTGGCATAATGATGCTTTGTAACTCCCTGGTATCCCAATTCCCTAAAGTGGCTTCTTGCCTTTGCTAAAATACTAGGCAATCATCTATGATCCAATTCCTTTATAAGTATAGTGAGAGCTAATTTCCCAGAACAACTCATCTTTTATGGAAAATAGACTTCCTTTTTTTTTAATTCCAGTTATGCTACATAACAGTACCTTTTATATTACAGCTTAATGTAATCTTCCTTGGGATTGCTTTATATAAAATGTTTCATCATACTGCCATCCTGAAACCTGAATCGGGCTGCCTTGATAATATCAAGTAAGTGATTTTTCTTTTTGTTTTCTTTAGCTATCCTAACTTTGGTACTCTAAATTAGCCCTACTTTTAATTCTATTGAAATCTTATAACAGAATGATGAGGATCAATGTGTTGTCTTTGCTGAATAAGATCGTTTATTGACTCCTGAGATGACCTGATCTGCCTGAGAATAAGTATAAGGAAGCTTTGTCTTCAAAAAAAAAAACTTGTCCCCGAAACTCTGATTTACAACATGAGAAGCTCTTAAGATGTACATCTATTTATTTTGTCCTGAAGGCCAGTACAAAGTCTCCGTATCTGGACAGACTGTTGTTTCTTGGGGCAATAACCATGTCAGTTACCAACACCTCATCTCCCTGTTCAGAGAATGTGAAGAGAGTAGGATAGAGGCCCTGCGAGCGCCAGGAGGGGGATTTTACACCACAGAAGAACCCCAAGATTATTAATCTGGGCATTTGTAGAGGAGCTATTATACAGCTGACACCCAGCTCCTTCTGAGAGAGGAGGAGAAAACCCCATTCCCCATGTAAAGTCCATGGTATATAAATATATAGCTCCAGGCTTTACCCCCCTTTGAAATGTTAATGTTTCCTTCTGGGGAGGTAAATCACTCCAGAAGTCTCTCGTTATCTACTTAGCCATCTTTTAACTTCCAAGGTTTGGCCTTTTAACCCAAATTCTATTTTTCTATGCTCTGAAAGCCCTTGCCATGCATAGATATGAAAATATTCACATTCCTTTCCACACCAGTAGTACTTCTTATATATATATATAAGTATATATATATATACACACAAAAAGAAGGTAATTTACATTTTCTGAAAAGAAAAAATAGTTTCTCAGTATAACCAAAATTTTTATCTTGTTCCTTCAGAGGCTGTGACATTTGAGAGAGCTAGTAATGAGGAGATGTACGTTAGTCATTAATATATATTATATATTAAATTGTAATTGTATATAATTTGCCCGTGCTATGTATTAACTTGGTTAAACGTTTTTATTTAAATGAATGTACTTTCAGAAGTTTCATGAGGTCACCTGTGACTTTTGAACATTCTCCTTGAACTACCTCAGAGCGCAGCTATATCACCCATTTTTCATCTGCATTTAGTGCCTGACATAGTTTCTTGCTCATAGTAGGCCTTTGATAAATGTTTATAGAATAAAGCAATACATTAAAGACTAGTGAGAAAAATGTATTGACACTAAGTGGTTAATTTTGTTGAAGGAATCATCTGTTTAACTTCATTGAAAAGGGTAGCTAAGAAAGTAGAAAAATATTATAAAGGAGCAAACTAGGAATTATCTACAATGAGTAGTAGACTTTTGTAATTCTTAATGTTACTTAGTTGAGATAATAGTCATTATTTTGTTGAATTGTGTACAATTAGACTGCCCTTCTAAACTGTAGTATTAGTTCCTTGGACTGTCTGTTCCTGATGAAATTGAATTTAGATAAGAAAGTAAATAAATAAATAGGCTTATAAAATATGTTTTCTTTGTCATATCATACTTTTATTACTTTCGCATATATGATACTATCTTTGTCTCTATTATTTTACAGTGTAAAGGAAAATGCAAGTAATACTTTACTACCATTTATGTTATGTTTTTAAAGTACTATTAAAAGTGAATACTTTGATATTTATGTAACAGCTTTTACAACATTAAAAATAAAGGAAAAGGTCTGTGCTTATGATAGAAATATATTTTAAAAGATCAATTTGTTCTGTAATGATTCATGTATATTTTTTTAAGTGATATGGGTCAAATCTTTATGATGTTATTGCTTAAAAAACCAAACACAAAAAAGGCAATAAATACATATAATGACATTGATGGCATTAAACTTTATATTACAAAACAAAGTAAAGCCTTAAATGAGAATATCTTGATCTAAATTCTGTCCAAACTGCTTTATAGTTTATAGCCTTTGGAAAATTTATTTAACCTTGCTATGCCTTCCTGTCCTCTTAAAATGAGTACAATAATGGGGCAACTGACTGGCTCAGTCAGTGAACATGTGACTCTTGATCTCGAGGTTGTGAGTTCAAGCCCCTCATTGGACACAGAATTTACTTATAAATGAATGAATAAATAAATAAATAAGTTACCTACTTTTGAAAATAAAAATAAGATAAAATGCGTATGATAATGAAACATAGCCAGCTGTCAAATGAGCAGAGGAATATACATACAGGCTTTGAAGATTTTTTAAAGAATCAGTAAGGCAAGAAGAGAAATTAAGTAGTTATTATTAGAAGGGGGTGGTTTTGAGATGGAAAAAACCTGGGTATGAACATGCTTTTGGAGAAGAACAGTAATAGAGTAGTTAGAAACATAAGAAAGGGAATCATTGTTAGGGCTTCAACTTGAGGAATTGTAGAGAATGAGATCCAGAACAGTGGTCAATCAATTCTACTCTATTAGAGTACATGAGGGATACTTTTCAACCTAGGTAAGAGAAGAAGCGGGGCTCTTTTTCATGGAGACTGGATGAAGTAAGTGATAGGTTTGATGTAGATATGGTAGAGAAGCAGGGCAGGTCAGTAAACTGAGGGATTTCTGTGCACTCTCCTCTATGAAGTAGGAAAGATGGCCCTTTGGAGGATATAAGGGCATGTGGGTAAGAGAAAATAAGAAAGCAATCTCAAGAAAATATTCCTTAAAACTTCTTAGAATGTAAGGACATTTCATTTTAAAATATATTAACTATTTAAGAAGTACTTGTAAAGAAATCAACAGGACATAATTGGTAAGGAAAGAAGAATTTATGAAAGGTAATAATGATTTTGAACACTAGGGAAAACACAAAGCCTGGCCTCCTTTTTATTTTGAAAAATTTATAGGGATCTGTATAATAATACATTTTTAAATATTACAGATGATGTAAGAGTATTTATTTTAAAGCATCATATATCTGGATAGTCTTTTTTCAGACTCTCCAGAGACAGGGCATAAAATTTAATGTTTCCTTGTTTTTGTTTTTTGTATTTTTGTAAAATGATTAAGGTGAGCCAACTTGCTCACTTCATTGAGGAGAAAAAGCCACCATATAAGTCTTTTCAGAAGTCAACATCTTTCTAAAACCATTCATTCATTTATCAAATATTTACTGCCTTTATTATGCATGTTCTTTCACAAATATATCTCTCCTTTATCTAAAATATGTTTGCTTCCCCTTATTCACTGCCATCATTTATTTAGTTAGTTAGTTAAAGGTTTTTTTTGTTTGATTGTTTCTGTTTTTGTTTTTGCTTTTGTTTTCATTTCTGAGAGAGACAGACAAAGCATGAACTGGGGAGGGGTAAAGAGAGACAGAGACACAGAATCAGATACAGCCTCCGGGCTCTGAGCTCTCCGCAGAGAGCCCAAGGCCAGGTTTGAACTCTAATGAGATCCTGACCTGAGCCGAAGTCAGCCACTTTACCAACTGAGCCACCCAGGTGCTCCTGCCACCATTTTTTAAGAGCCACCATCAACTTCTGCAGAATCACTCAGCAGTCTTGTAGTAATCATTCCCCGTGTTGATTCTTGCCCCTACCTGCAGCTGAAGAGATCTCTTGAAAAGCATAAATCACGCAACTCTTCAGTAAAACTGGAGTAAAATTCTTGAGTAAAACTCTCCAGCCGCTTCCTGTTCCCTTCACACCGAAGTCCAGACTCCCTACCCTGCCCTAAAAGCCTTCCTGGTCTAGTTGATTCTTTCTGTCTTTAACCACGTGTTTTGTTTTGTTTGTAAAGGTGTCTATATTTATTTTTGAGAAAGAAAGAGTGAGCAGGGAAGGGACAGAGAGAATGAGGGAGAGAGAGACTGAATCCCAAGCAGGCTCTGAACTGTCAGTGCAGAGCCTGATGAGGGCCTTGATCTCACAAACTATGAGATCGTGACCTGAACCAAAACCAAGAACCTGACGCTTAACTGTCTCAGCCACCAGGGAGTTCCTGGCCTCTAGTTAAGCAATTTGTCCCTCTGGCCACTCTAGATGTACTCTCTTTTCCTTTGGGTTTTAACTCTGATTTTTTTTTCTCTTCCCTAACACTTTCTTTTCCCTAGCACTATGCCTGGCTGACTCCCAATTTAGCCTAATTCGTTTAATTATTATTTTAAAAATAATTTAATTATATTTTAATTCAAAATTTACTTCATGGTTATTCAAATAAGCACATTTTTGTGTTAGTTTAGAACATTCATTTGGCTGGCTCATTACTATATTAATGTTATACTCTGTAAGAAATAAAATATAGTGAATAAATATAGGTAATATGATTACCAAGGAAGTGAGGTATGCCAATTCTCAGATTTCTCAAAAATTAATTTAAACTGAAAACTACATTTCTGTTTACTGTTTGTTTACTTGTCTTTTGTCTCTTTTTCATCAAAAATAGGTGATTATTTGACAGAAAAAGTAATTCCAGTCTTCAGAATTTTCTGGTTGAGTTTCTGACATATTAAAATTGCAGCTTACTGTAATCATAGCAAAAATCTAATTTTAAATACATACATATATGTGTAAATATGAATAAAATAATTATTGAATTATTACCAGCACAAAGCCAACCTCCACTGTTGTTGAAGTATTGACATGTAAAACTATTTTTTTTATTTTTAAAAATGTTCATTTGTTTTTAAAGTAAGAAAGCATGTGCATAAGTGCACAAGCAAGGGAGGGGTGGGGAGAGAGGAGAGAGAGAATCCCAAGCAGGCTCCGCACTGTCAGCACAGAGCCCAACATGAGCTCCATCTCATGAACCCTGAGATCAAGATCCAAGCTTATATTAAGAGTTGAACACTTAACTGACTAAGCCACCCAGGTGCCCCATAAAACTTTACTTCTTGAGGAGCACTTATAGTAGTCTTGACAGTTGCCTTCAAAGTAAAAATGTATTGTTTACATAGTTATCAACTAGTTCTTCTATTATTGGTTTAATAACATCACAGTTACTTTAAAGAGTAAAAAGTCATAGAGGCTTTTAGGCCTAAGAAAGAAAATCAGTGCCTATATGGAAGGATGAGGAGTTTGTCCCTTTACCCTTTCCCATGTACAGAATTTAGCATTAAGACTTCCATTTTGGATTAGTCTTGTTTTCTGATTTCTGGTCTCTTACCTTAAGTTTAGAATGAGTGATGGGTTAGCAAACATATTATCAGATGGTCTTTGCTTCCTTCTTCCCTGTGCTCTGATTGCTAAGGGAAGGCATAGTAGTAGAGGGAAGCAATGGCTTCAGTGTCAGACACACTTGGGTTTAATTTTCTATTCAGTCTTGCAATGGTTTTATGACCTTGTAAGCTTTGTCATAGCTCTCAGTCTCAGTATCTCCTCTGAATTGGATATAATTGTATCTACTTTGTAGAGTTTTGAGATAGTTAAATATAATTATATTTGTGATGCATACATCAGATAATTTGTGCCCATACAAAATGGTATGATTATTCTTAACCATGATGTGGAAATACACTGCTGCCTTTGGCTTTTTGTGTTTTTCTTGGTGAAATCTACTCAACTTCCTATCAAAATCCCATTAGTATTTGACTGCCTAGAATTTATTTACCATGGGGTGTCATTATGAATGTCATTAAGCATGGCTTTAGAAAAAAAAAAAAAACTTATTCTATTATGAAAGAATTGGCTCTAGGAGGAAAATGCTCATTTAATTATTAAATAGCAAATTCTGTGCTTAGTTCTGAAGAAAATAAAAATATGCTTAATGAGTTTGGACACCTGCCATACATAAAGAAATCTGAGAAGGCTCTAAATAACTTCAGAGGTGAATAGAAAAAAAAAAAAAGTTATACCTTACCAGCACCTGTAATCACTTATTCTGTTCCTTAAAGATAACTTTCATTTTGAGGACTATGTTTCTAGAGGTTGCTAGAAACAGTTTCCTGGGAATTACACTCAGCTTGAACGTAATATGTTACATTATTACATTATTACTAGTTATTACATTATTACTTTATGGAGTTAAGGATGTAGGGTTCTAAAAATTGAAGGCAGAAGAGCAAATTGATTTAATCTTGAAAAATGCAACAATATCACAAGAATATGTTAATGCTTTAATTTTTCTCCTTTGTATTAATACATTAAGATGACTGTATATGTATATGTAGCTAGAAGAGAGAGCATATGTAGGAGAAAGGAGACAGCCTCCTTTTCAAACAGTACGTATTATCTTCTTTATACTGCAGTCTGAACAATATCCTAAAAAGAGTTGGAACCCTTATGAGAATAGCAATTCTAGTTCTGAGTTGTATTTAGTAAAACTATTTATCCATTTCAAACTTCTGGATGAGTTTTTAGGAAAATGTTTTTAGTACTTTCTCATTTTTCTCTAAATATTAGCTAGTGATATAAAAATGTTGAAATACCAATTTTTTTTAAAAGGAAGCTTGTATAGTCTATGTAGTCCAGACTTTAAAAAGACTTAAAAAAGAAAGCAATCGATTTTATTCAGTTTACCTTTCACCTCCAATACCACTAAATTCCAATGAAAATTTTACCAATTTCTAAGTATTTTAAATATTTAGAGATGTGGTTCTTAAAAACTGTCACCTCTCTTGAAAAAGATTACTGGGTCAACACACTATAGTAAAGATGTGTTTCACCAAATCTTTTTTTTTTTATGAGATAAACTTCCTCATGCCCATACATCCCATAAGCACTCTAGTTCTAGAAAGAGTAGAACTAGTTATTGATTTATTTTATTGATTATAATAAGATACAGTAATGTTCAAGAAAATTCTGAAAGGACTATCCTCTGTCTGTTATTTCATTTTTCCCAGTCTTCCTCCACTTCCTTGGTCTGTGGTTAAAGATCCCTGGAAATGCACCATAACATTATCATAAATGATCCAGGTGCGTTTGAAGAGTAATAGTCTAAACAACACTGTTTGCAGTTCTGTGTATTGTTATAGATTTGCTTCCAACAAGTTAAGGTAGTAAGAAGTAGTTAGTCTTCCACTGATTAGCTTAATTTCCGCAGTAAAAGCATTTCACAATTACTTATCTAGAAAATGAATTTCAGCCACAGATTCACAAAGGTGTGCATTCTGCAAGTGTTGTTGCCAGTCTCATTGAATCATGCATTCTAGGCTGTAGTTTTAAGTTTTCTAAAATGTAAAAGTGATGGTCTCTCTTTTTTATTGTTTTTTTTTTTTTTCATTAAAATGCATTTAAATCCCCATATGATCTTTATAGGAGCCAGGTGTTTTTTGCATCACTGTTTTACACACTGGGAGAGCTGACACTTGAGGAAGACAGTCTGAAGCAGGACTGTGGTAGGCACTCTGGAACTCTTATGCATTACATCTTAAGATCAAATAATACTTTCACTTTTCCCTAAAATAATCACATAAAATTTATATCAAAGTTAGGAAAGTTGGTTGCAGTTTAAGGATGAGAAAGCCTGAAAGACTGACTACCTAAGGGAAAAATAGTTCTTCTTTACAATAAAAACAGAAAAATTAGGGGCGCCTGGGTGGCTTAGTCGGTTAAGCGTCCGACNTAAAAAATATATATATATTAAAAAACAGAAAAATTAGCAGCTCCTTTGTTTGTTATATATGACTTAGACTGAGATTTCCTTTATATCCCTATGTGAGGTGTAGAGTCAGAATTTGGTAAAGGTTGGTAAATGGATATTTTTTATGAAACCAACATTTCTGAAGTCCTAAGATTCATTTTCCCCAAAATTAGTTAAGTGTAAATTTTCATAAGAGTGGAAGAAATCTGAGTGATAAGTATAAGTAAATAGCATTGACATTCCATATTATTCACAGATTTTGTTTATTTTATAGGAACTTTGATTTTTATTCTTTAATTTTTCATTAATTTATTTAGTAAATGAGAAGTGCTAAAATTTGGGATTTATTTCGAAGATAAATTTACAGAATTTATGAATTTATTTTATATAGACTATAAGAGAAAGGAGTAGATCATGATTTCAAAGTTTGTTGCTTGAGATACTGGAAGGGTGAGCTGTTATTACTAAGACGTGGAAAACTGTAGGAAAAATACATTAGCTGTCAGTCAAGAGAGTTTTTTTTAAGACAACACAACTTTGAGAAACTGATTAAACATCTCAGTGTCGATGTTGAGTAGGTCGTTGGAGCAATGACAGTGAACCCTGGAGATTTCAGTCTGGAGTCATCACTGTCTAGGTCTGTTTTATTTTATGTTTGCATGTAGTGATTTTATATTTTATTGTTTTTAGTATTGATTTCACTTTCTGTATATTTATTATTTTCTATAATGTCAAATAATCCTGCTTCTTTTATTTGTCACAGTGATATATTTCCTTTAAATATTAAGCAGACTGAAATGATTTGGGGAAAAAAGTGGTAAAATAGTAAAAGTGGTATGTAGATACAATAAAATAATAAGATAGTGATATTGCAGTGAAACTGGTTTCCCTCACTAGCCACTAGAATGTATGTTTCTGTTAGGATAGTTCCTGCTATGAGTATCAAACGCTGGCTGATACTGTGGTTTAAATTATGACACTGATGATTTATGGGAGAAAACAATCCAGAACTAGATGGTTTCAGAATAAGTTCAGTAGCTCAGTGATGTTAGTCAGGAGCTAAGGTCCATCTACCCCTCCCACAGACAGCTTCTCTGTGGTCACTCCTCAGACCTAGAAGTGTGGGTACTGGCTGCAATCTTCAGATAATTGGTCAAGATTTATTTTAAATCTATGATACTGGGTAAAGCAAAGGGATATTGGGTAAAATAAAATAATAAAACCAATGACTCCTACCCTGGGTCACTAACTTCTAGACATATTGGAAATTCAGAGCCTACAAAGTAGATTTAGAAAGAGCATCCAGTAAGAAGGGAAGACTAGAGATCCTGGAAGCTAGGTGAATCAAGCCTTTCAGTTAAGATGGGAACTTAGACATGATTGCTGGACCACATGTAGATCCACGTGTGTCTGACAGAAGCTGTTTTGGCAAAGTGATTGACAACGCCTTATTCCAGTGGGTTAAGGGAAGAATAGGAAGAGAGGAGTTATAAACAACATGTAACTCAGATCTTTGTTTGTAAATAAGAGCTAAGATATGTAGTTGCTGGAGGGAAATGTAAGGTCAAGGGAGTTTTGTTTGTGTTATATTGATTGGTTAATTTTAAGCTTGATAGAAATTATACCTTCTTACTTTTAATCTGGTAAGAATAGACAAGTAGTTGATGTTGGAAAGAGGGAGAAATTGTATGGTTTCTACATTTGAGTAATGATGGGATGGGATCTATGTGTACAAGTGAAGGTTGGTCTTATATAAGGAGTATAGACAAAACAGTTCTTCCTTTACATGATGAAATTATGACTGAGTTCTGTTTTACTTCTTGGCCAGCAGAAGTTTTCCTTTAAAGCAATGTAGTAAATTATCATGACTCATAAGTAGTAAGTACCCATTGTGTTTAGAAGTATTCATCTATTTGGAAGGAAAGTTATATAACCTTGAAAACCTTATATAACCTTGAAGTTATATAACCTTGAAAACATAAGATTATTTTAATCCTCTACTTTCCCTATTTATATATTAACATTAAAATTAATATATATACTTGTTATAAACTTAATATTCTGTGTCTCCTCTCTCTACCCTTCCCCTGGTTGTGTTCTCTCTCTCTCTAAAATAAAGAAGTAAACATTAAAAAAAGAGAGAGAGAGATGCGTAAGCATGAGGGACTGAGCTGGTGGTAGTGTAAAACTTCCATGGCCTCTCTGGGGTCTACCCTCCAGCCCTTCCAAAGTGTTCACCAACGCATAAGCTCCTTGAACTATAGCATCTGTTAGGGGTTTTAGGGGAGATTTCGTCACAAAGATATGAGTGATTAAATCATTGGCCAGTAATGATAGAGCTCAGTCTCTGGGGCCCCTACCCTTTGCTGGGGGTGGAGTTGTAGGCAGGCATGGAGCTGAAAGTTCCACCCCTCTAATCATGGCTTTTTCTCCAGACCTGTCTCTTCTGCTCACTTCCACCCTTCCCTAATCCCCCTGCCCACCCCTATCATTCATTAACATACAAAAGACATTTTTATCATGCAAGAGACTTAAAGGGTTTGAGAAAGTCTGATCCAGGAACTAAGACCAAATATTTATTTTTTGTTATACCACAGTAATCTTGATTTTTTGAAGTTAGTATGATGAATATTATAGTACTCACACAAAATTTTATTTGAAAATGGCTTGCCCTACATTATGTCCATAAACATATTAGTGATAGAACAGCCTAAAAATGTCATTTTTCTGAGAGTTATCCTATATTTCTAACCTCTGAAAAGTTTCCAAAAATCAAGTCTAATTTTCTATTATTAATATGCTTCTGTGTATGTAGCTACATAATGAAAATGTAATCAAATCTTATGAAAAGGAGAACATTTAATTACTGTAATTCATTTGTCTCCAAATTCTTTATGAAGCACTAGTTCAAACACTTGCTCATTCTAGGGTTTTATCTTTTTAACATTTGTTATAATGTTTTTATTTTTCTTTGAGAGAGAGACAGAGCGCAAGCTGGAGAGGGGCAGAGAGAGAGGGAGACACAGAATCTGAAGCAGGCTCCAAGTCTCTGAGCTGTCAGCATAGAGCCCAACGCGGAGCTCCTCGAACCCATGAACCATGAGATCATGACCCGAGCGAAAATCCGACTTAACCAACTGAGCCACGCAGGCGCCCCCTAGTGTTTAAAATTCTTTATATATATATCATTTAAAAAGTATTGCAAGAATCTAGTAACAATTTGGGGATACTTTTTTTTAAGTTTATTTATTTTGAGAGACAGAGAGCGCATTCAAGTTGGGGAGTGGCAATGGGGGGAGGAGAGAGAGAGAATCCCAAGCAAGCTGCCCTTTGTTGGTGCGAAGTCCAAGCAGGACTCCAACTCACGAAACGAGATCATGACCTGAGCCAAAGTCAGACTGAGCCACCCAGGCACTCCTGTGGATAAAAAACTTTAAACCTACTCTATGTTTATACTTTTCGTTCATTTAGTGCTCTTTATTTTCCTTGAATTTTAAACATCTGAATAAAGGTTAAAAATCTGTCCATATATTTACAATATCTTGTTTAATTATTTTTTTAACTTTATTTATTTATTTTGAGAGAAAGAGTACTTGAGCAGGGGAATGACAGAGAGAGAGAGAGAGAGAGAGAGAGAGAGAATCCCAAGCAGGCTTTGCACAGTCAGCACAGAGCCTGATATAGGGCTCAATTCACAAACCTTGAGATCATGCCCTGAGCCAAAACCAAGAGTCAGACGCTTCACCAGTTGAGTCACTCAGGCACCCCAATATCTTGTTTAATTCTATTTTGTAAAATTAACTCTTAGGTACTATGGATAAAACTCACAAATATGATTTCATGTACTTTAAATATATTATGTTAATGTACATTGTTTCAGCTTATAAACAATTATACAAGGATTGAGTAAATTTGGAACTGTAGGTTCCAAATAAGTGAAAGCATTTGAATCACTTTTGATTACTTCCAAGCAGATCAGTGTTTTCCAATGCATAAGCCGATTTTACCCAATCATTATTTAAGTGATAGTTCTTTGAAGTATTATGTGGAAGATATTAGTGCTTCCAAAGGCTGAATTAAGCACATAAAAAAATCTCATTTGTTTTGGTTATTATAATCAGAACTAAATGGAAATACTTTGTTTTTCCTAACAGAGCTTTCTTTAAAATGACAGAAATTATTTTAAGTTATAATTTTTATTTAGTACTATGATTACATATATGTATATAAATTTGTGTGAAAATTGACCAAAATTTACTGATTTTGAAAATTTTCTGTGGGAAACTTTGAATAAGTAATATTGGGCTGAAAGACTGTTAGCTTCCAAATCTAAATCAACCCATTTCAAATGCTTCTTGTAAATATAGTAAAATATTGATTGTTTCCTTTGCTGTGCGGAAGCTTTTTGTCTTGATTAGGTCCCAATAGTTCATTTTTGTTCTTGATTCCCTAGCCTTTGGGGATGTGTCAGGCAAAAAACTGCTGCGGCTGAGGTCAAGGAGGTTGTTTCCTGCTTCTTCCTCTAGGCTTTTGATGGTTTCCTGTCTCACATTCAGGTCCTTTATCCATTTTGAGTTTATTTTTGTGTGTGGTGTGAGACAGTGATCTAGTTTCATTCTGCATGTTGTTGTCCACTTCTTCCAGCACTGGGTGTTATGTGGAAACCAACTTGACAAGAAGCTATTTAAGAAAAAAATAATTTAAAAAATAAATAATAAATTAAAAAAAAGAAAATCGAGTAAAATATTGTAGACAATATTGTTAAATACTATGGTGTATTTTCAGTGACATATTATAAGTAAAAATTTAGTCATAGATTCCAGTACTCCCTGGCTCTGCCCCTAAATCAATGGTAATTGTTGTACTTGATCAAATATCATTTTTGAAATTTTACATATTGTGTCTATTTGAAATTATGTGAAAAATATTAAGAAAATTAGTTAATTTGTTGACATCTTACTATGTGCTAGGCGCAACTCTAAGTCCTTTTCATGTGTAAGTTTAATCTTTGCAATAAACCTTCTAAGTTTCTACGAGGGTAATTAACTCACCTTTGGACCACACAGCCAGTTAGTGCCAGAGCTAGGATTTCAGCAGACTGTCAGACTTGAGGGTCCATTTCCTTAACCATTACCGTATATTCCTTGTTAAATCACATTCCACATCTATAAATAGTGTTTAATTTTAAATTTAATAGTGTTTAAATTTAAAAGAGATTTTTTTTTTCAGTAAACATCATTTTCAGTAAACATCATTCAGTAATGGCACAGCAGTCTTGTCAGGATTAGAGATAGCGATTTCAGAGTTACTGGTATTTAGGTTGAATTACTGAATAAAACCACCTAAGAAGAATGTTGCTCTGGTAAAGTGACTCAGAAAGTATAGTCAACAAGGTAAATGTCATAGAAGCCAAGAATAGTCAACCATAGAATATTTCTGAGTGGGCAAATATGATAATATGGAAAAAGTTAACAATGGTTCTGTCAATGACAGGGGCACTGTGAAATTTTATGAGTGAAGATGCTAAATAAAGTAGCTTTTAAGAAAATGAGAAGTGGGCAAGTATGGATTACTTGATAAATTTTTCAGTAAAAGATAACACATAAGATTCTTGGACAATCAGGGTGCCTGGGTGGCTCAATCAGCTAAGTGTCCGACTTCAGCTCAGGTCATGATCTTGCAGTCCATGAGTTGGAGCCCTGCATCAGGCTCTGCACTGACAGCTCAGAGCCTGGAGCCTGCTTCGGATTCTTTGTCTCCCACTCTCTCTGACCCTCCTCTGCTCACACTGCCTTTCTCTCTCTCTCTCTCTCTCTCAGAAATAAATAAAACATTAAAAAAAAAATTCTTGAAGAGTCTGGAGAGTCACTGAGATCTAGGAAGAAGATATTTTTGTTTCTTCAATGTAAAGAATATTAAAGTATGTTTCCTTGTGAGAATGAGCCAATAGAGAAGAAGACATTGATGAAGCAGGAAGGAGAACACTCAATACAGAAGCACAGTTCTTTAGAAGCATCTGGATGAGCAGATATGTTGGCTTTATAAGAGCACAGGCACTTCTTTCATTATAATAGGAGGGAAGATAGCATATGGGGATACTGTTGAAGATACTTGATTGACTTCGTGTTGGAAAGATGGGAACATTTCTGTCAGTATTCTTGGTAGAGTTCTTCCAGAAGTGGACTCTGAGCCAAGGATTCAGCTCAAACAATTTATTTAGGAAGTGCTTTCAGAAGAAACCAGTAAGAAAGTAAGGGGAAGCAGTGTAGGCAAGAGGGAGAAGCATGCAAGAGTTGTCATTTTGGGTGACGTCTTAGACTGACCCAGACACCAAAGGGAGCTCTGAAGTGTAAGTTATACTTTACAACTTTCCAACCTTGAGGCAAAAGAGCCGGGATTGTATAACTTCACACCTGTTAGCAATTGACCACAGACTTCCTGTGGGGTACAAATGGAACGTAAGCTCCCAGGTACTTCTAATAGCTCTAGTGCCCAAGGACAGTTATCTGTAGGTCACAGGGGTAAGCCTTTAGCAGGTGAGCATAAAGGAGCTAGAGGATAAATTCAGGAGCTCTACAAGAGATTGTGAAGTCTGGACAGTGCACCAGTGTGTTTGCAAATGTTAGATTGCTTCCATTTTTTTCTTTAGCAAATCGGTGACAATATTCAACTGAGAGCTTAGGATGACAAGAAAGTTTGACATTGAAGAAGATATGAACTATTCCTTATGGAGAGTAGAAAAGCATATATGCTAGGGAAGAATAGTCAGCTTGTCAGACATTGTCAACACTGTTGTGTTGTCATGAATTTAGCATGTCTTAAGTAATCATGGTTGTGTATTTTTTGTTTTGTTTGTTTGGGTCTTTTTCTTTTTTTTGGTTGCGTTTTTATTTTCACCCCCCAACAATGCCCACCTATCCAGGGTTGGGGTTTCCTAGAATCATTAAAAGTGAAAGGGGCTGTAAGAAAGTAAGAAGTCATAGGATCTAGGTTAGCCACCAGGGAAAGTATGAACACAAACAGAGTGTGGTAGAGTGAAAAAGTGAAGAGTAGAGTAAATGGGAGGTCTGAAGTGGTGATAAACATCTGATGGCAAGAACCTCTAAGGAGCTGGGGGTTTGGGTGAGGAGAAACCATGGTCTGGCCATGGCAATTCTACTGACTAAAGGTTGTGAGAGAACCAATATTTGAATTTGTGTGGTCTTTGGAGAAAGTACTGTCTGCAGTACTTCTCTAAACGCAAAAAGGTTATAGAAACACTTAGAGATGAAGTTTGGTGTAGAGGGAAATTGGTTGATATTTAACTGTGAGTTTCAAAGGACAGAATGGAATGTGGAGGGGATGGAGGAAGGGAAATGGTGGAAAGTTGGATTGTATGAAGAGATATATCCCCCAAAATAAATGGAAATAATAAGCCTGTAATCATTTTTTGTTTGTCCAAATTCATTACTTACTATCTTTTTGCAGGCAAGTATCATGTTGAGCAATAGAGTCCCTATCCAGTATCGAGTAGTGATGGAAAAATCCCCTAGGTGGATGATAACATTCTACATTCTACCTTTAGATAAATACGTATTCTCCCCAAATTCTAGAAAATACTGAGATCCATAAATCTTAAGAACCACAGCTCAGACTACTAAAATATGTTCCAAATTATGAAAGGAGACAAAAATGCTCTATGATTAAGGGTAATAAATAGATGATCACTGATTGGCAAATTAATCATCGAAGGGTTTGTAGACTACACAAATGGATTAAAAATCTTACCAACATAGTCTGAGTGCATTTCAGTTTCCCCTAATTCCAGGAGTATAACTCTCATTTAAGTAAAACAACAATAAGGGAATAAAATAATAACTCTTTCAGACCTTAACTTTTCTCATTTTCCTATTTTCCAGGAATGCTTTCTTTTAGGGGTGTTGCCGTGTTTTAAAATGATAGTTTTTTTTCTTTACCTCATTTTAAAAAGTGGTGAAAGCATGTAAATTATAGTTACTTTAAATAAAGGAATATGTATTAAATCATTGGATTTGTAATTAAAATGTGCAGACAGTAATGTAGGATGTTGTGCCTTGAGCTTCTCAGTCCGCACTTGAAAATTTCCTAATCTAGTTTTCTCTTGGCTGACTCCCAATTGTTGTTGGATTTTTCCACTACATACAGTTATGTATTTTAAACAAACTCTGTCATCAAAGTCCCTGGAACTTTTATAAATGTGCTATTTGAGCATGCTTTTTAGAATACTCTGGAATGTTTTCTGTGGACATTGATATTTTCAATCAGATCCTTCAACGTGCTAATAGAAAAGTCCTCTCAGTTCCAGAACTGAAGATTGACAGTCTAAGGTTATAGTTTAAAACTGCTTAATTATGAGATTAAAAAAAAAAAACAAGCCGTAAGCATAGAAGGTAATAATTTATCAACAAAAGTATTGACATCATCGGATAGTAATGTATTACTTCTACCAAGATGTAAGGCAAAAATGGCATTTTTCTGCCTTCTTTGAATTTGCCACGTTCTACTCAATTAGCTGTACAAAGGTTTCTAAAATTGCCAGATCTTCCATTCAGTAACTTTCATGAGTGTAGTATAATGAAACAACACAGATGCAACATCTTTAGTAATACTCAAAGGAACCCTATTAGTAAAATATTTGTGCCCTACTAGGTTTTCTTTTTTTTTATGTTTTTATTGTATATTTTTGAAAGAGAGAGAGAGAAAGTCTGAGTGGGGGAGGGGCAGAGAGAGAGGGAGACACAGAATCCAAAACGGGCTCCAGGCTGTCAATGCAGAGCCTAACGTGGAGCTCAAACTCCTGAATCAAGAGATCATGACTTGAGCTGAAGTCGAATGCTTAACCACTGAGCCACCAAGGTGCCCTCATTTTTTTTTAACAAGTTTTAATGTCTTCCTATTTTTCCTCTAAGCTTTGCTGTACACTTTCACTTGCTAATACACAGTTTGAATGTTTTTACCATTGTTATGTCTCTGCCCAGTCGGTCCTATCTCTATTCATTTTACCTTTGTTAGAAATACATACATTTGAACAGTTAACTTTTCCTTCTACAGTGTGTGCTTTTGAGGTCTTTGGAGGACATTTGGAATTCTTTCTCTAATGAGCCAAATTTCCAACCTCCTTTGCTAAATAATCTACCTTTTTCCATCAGATTGGTGCTGCCACACTATCCTGTATCAAAACTTTGTTTCTGTGCTCTCTCGTCTGTTTCATGGACGTACACTTTGTTCCTCTACCGGCACCATATCCGTATCAGAGCTTGCTTAATATCTGGTCGAGTCAGACTTCCCGTTTTGGTTGTGTCTTTCAGAAGTGCCTTAGCTACTCATAGACTTTTATTATTCTTTCACATATTTTTCAGGATTAGCTTTTAATTCTTTTAATAGTTTCCTTACCCTTCTGAGGTAAATCGTAATTGATTCTGATGTTTATGTACCATTAGATGTTACTATTTAATAGCTTATTTAGGATTTTCATATAAGTTCTTAACTAAAACGTTGTTATGACTCATTTTTTATTCTCTTAAACTCTCCTTACTTGCCAAGTTACAGTAGCCTCAGTAGAAGGTTTTTCTTCTTTTCTTTTTAGGCCTACCCTATATGAGAAAAGAATTATTTTTTACTTGAATATTAGATAGAATTTATTTGTAAAATGTTTTGGGGGACTTGAAGCCTTTTTGGATGTAGCAACAGATAATTGCTCATGTGTATGTATGTGTATTTTATTAGTAATTGATTTCTAATTTGATTTCATTATCATCAGAGAATACATTCTGATTAATATTGATTCCCAGTACTATATTGAGGCTGCCCTTTGGCCTAAAATGTGATTGAGTTAAAATTGGTTAACTTTGCTATTTGGAGCCTTTTATATATCTACAAAATTGGATTTATTATTATATTGCTTAATTTTTTTCCTCATTGACATAATTTCAAGATTAGATTCCCAGTAACAAATTTAATGGTAAATAACAACATCTTATTAAACGTAGGATGTGGTAGAAACCTTGGGTCATTAAGTGGGCCTACTCACTGTCCCAGGAATTTGCTCTTATGCATTATCTATGTGGGGACAACTTCAAATTCTTTACCAGTGGATTTTCACTGTTCCATATGAATGAAAAATTCAAGAATTCAGAGTGCTTTTCAATAGCTTGTACTAACTGATAACCTAAGGGCCATAGGCTATTCTTTCTTTGGTTCCGCTTAACCCTGAAAATATCCTACCGAGATTATTTTACTCATTGTGGTGGTGAGTAAACTAAAGCTTATGAAGGTTACCTTACTTGTCCACAATTAAGTAAAACTTGTCTGCTTTCTGTTGTATTTCAGTGCCTCCCTTGGTTCCATTTATTGGAATCTTTAGTAAGTACAGACATGTTTTAAATACTCGGTTGTGCTTTTTTTTTTATGTTTTAGTTGTTCTTACAAGCAGTTTATAATAAGGTGTTTATTCACAGAAGGGATATGATGAATGTTTCTATTACAAGTTGTTGCAACAAGAGGTGATGATACCATATGGTATGAGAAAGAGTATAATAGCAATTCGACTTGTCACAACATATTTTCAAGAATACAAAAAAGTTATTAATTTCCTGAGTTATTTTACTTAACTTAAAAGTTTGTGCGTCTTCTAAGTTGAAAAAAAGAAATCCTGAAAGTATGTAATATATTCTTTAAAGAACTTCATTTCTTTGCATTGCAAAATCTTCAAAAAGTCAGAAAAATATTGATGAGGCCCGATTTTAGAACAGATATCTCTTAATGAGTTTTTATGAACATTTCACATATGGTTTTATGTCTTTTGTTCTTTATATTTAAATGATTGCATTTAATGGACATTGCGGTTCCTTAGTGTACTTTTCAACACTGAGGATACACCATGTTTATGAATTAAATTTAGCTTTCTCATGTAATTCGGAGAACTCTGGGATTTGACTTTAATGTTCATTAGGAATTCGATTATATCCCATTTCAAATGAGAATGTAAAAATTCACAGCACTTACTACGCCCAAAGATATTGTTACATGAAACATTGCATAAACAGGGTTTTAAAGGTAAAAGTAAGGATCATTTCAAAAAGTCAGTGACTCCCTCTTCCCCTTTGGATTTCTACTTAGTATATGAATTTCCAAAACACTTAAAAGGAAACCTAATGTAGCACTGTATTTGTATTTTTCCCTTTGGCCCCTTTTTTGAAGTCAGGAAGTCAGTATACAGCAGTAATTGTAACAGGAAATATTTATATAGTATTGTACTTTTGTAAATTAAAATTTTGTAGATTTGCATATTTTTGTGTGTGTTGAGGGGTGCCAACAAAACCCTTTATTTAATATATACAACAGCCCTATGGAAAAGAAAATTCTGTATTCATCTATGTTTCACAGATGAGGAATGTGAGGATCAGAGAGGTTAAATAAATAGGCCAAGGTTGCAGAGTTAGTAAAAGTCGCAGCTGACATTCAAACCTCAGGCCAAGATGATTCACAAGTCCAACTTTCAGTTACTATGATATACAGATATCCCCCGATTTTCAAGTCTTCACTAATCCCTTTGCCTTTGCAAAAGGCCTACATTGGTAACTATTTTTGCTAAGTAAAAAAAATCTGAAGAGGATATTTACATTATGAAAAAAAGGCAAAAAGCAAAAGTAGAGCTCAGTGTTTGTTGTGCAGAGAGCTGTTCTAGAAGCAGTGCCCACCCTGAGCAACAAAAGTGGCGCTGCCAAGCTCCTTACCTGGAAACTACAGTCAGCATCTCAGCATCAAGTCACCATAGCTTTGAATTGTGTCTGTGAACGTCTGTGCTTTGTCTCAGTTTATTTTGTGCATCTGTTAGCAAGATGTGTTCTAAGGGATCAGAAAAACCTAAGAGAGAGACACCTGACTGGCTTAGTCAGTAAAGCATGCCACTCTTGTTCTTGGGGTTGTGAGTTCAAGCCCCACATTGGATGTAGAGATTGCTAAAATAAATAAATAAATAAATAAACTTTAGGGGGAAAAAGAAAGCCCAAGAGAGATTACTTTTGGGGTCTATGAACACTCAAAAAATTTACATATAAATTAATGTAATTCCTTCATTGCTTTACACCATTTGAGTTTATGAATAGGGTTTCATAGAATAGTGGGAAAAACCTATACTATCTTCTGTACATTAAAATTAATAAATTATCTTAGGGTGATATTATTTGCTTTCAACATAAGATTCCAAAATTTGATATGTTATTTGCATGAATCCTACCAAGTCATTTTTATAAATCTGGTAGATGGAGATAGTGAATTGTAATAAAATTGTAGCTATGTACAATATATGTTCGTTATTCATTCTCATAATTGATATCCTTAATTTCTTTCATATATAAATTAATTCTTTATCCATATTATATTGAGTTATAAAAATTTGCATACCATTGAGTTGTAAAGATACCATAATTAAAGTTTTATTAGTCATTGATTTAATATTTATTGATCCTGATTTATTTTACTCAATTCTGCTTAGTTTGAGACTTACCCAATTCATCAGCAGTGTGAAATCTGTGATTAAAAATTTAATATTGGTGTATGCTTTCAAATCTGTAATATTATTATAGGGACATTGATGCATGGGAATGAAAGTGTTCATGATATATTCTAAGCTGTTTATTTTATTTATTTGGTTCATTTCATTCTCCTCTTACTAAATTTTGTATGAACAAAATGTAGCAAGATAGCTTTTAATAGTAATACTTTAATGGCAATAAAATCCATAGTTGAAATATAATCATCTTCTCTGCCGCTGATAATTTCTACATTGATGTTATATGACTTTCATATTTTTCTAAGAATTTTTAATATCTTCAATACTTAGTGATTTGAACATATGACCATATGAAACATTTTTCATATTTGACTCAAAAATGTTGAATTACATTCTAAATGACTTTAATTTCCCTATAGTGGTTAAGAGACGGAATTGAATATAATTCTAGGATAGTATAGAATATTAGATATATTAAATGTAATATAAAGTACATTTGAAAGAACTATGAAACAGTCATGATTTTGTCCTGTTACTAACTGATTAAGCATTTTTAACACAGTGAGGTATAAACATGAAATATTTAGATTTTCCTCTGATCACTACTCTTTGAGCTATGCTATCTTAAATATTCCTTAACCACTGGGTAGCAGATTTCTAAATGCTGTGTTAGATGTTGCTACTTGGCCAGGCTATTCTGGTTTTTAAATGTCTGATCAACTTAAAACTTGAAAAATATATCCCATTTAAGGCATTCATCCCCCATTGTCTGCTAAGATTTACTGCTGGAGAATTAGTACAAGTAATGGTGTTACTTCCCTTCCTCTTTCCACTGTTGCATATAGTCAACATTGTAGTCCTAAAAGACCTTGTGTCTATAATTCTAGTTTGAAAGACTGGGGAGCCCTGGACTGGTAGTTTGGCAAAGCAGTGTCTCAAAGCTTACTTCTGTGTGAAGTTCATAAGAGTGGTTTGTTGCCGGATCCTTTTAGAATGTAGGTAACTGAATCCTTCTTAGTCCTCAGTTGGGAACTGATTAAAGAATAGTAGGGAAAACCTGTGTACTGTAAGGATGCAGAAGTATTTGTTAGCGTTTTATTTTTTCTTCGATGAAGAATGAAGCATATAGTTTACATAAGATACATATTTATGTAAGAAATTCACTGACAACACCTTTTTCATTGCTGTCGTAACCCAAACCAAATTCAAGGGGAAATGTCTTTATTCCTTTGATACAATTAGTTTTCATACCATTCCATGTTCAGTATTCAGTAAACTTACTGAATACTGAACATGGAAATATTGGGGTCCTAATCAGAATATCTATCTACACTTTGATAGCTATCTTTCTCACTCTTAAACATACAGTTCAATTACCAACAGCAGTTAGTAAACTATCCAATTCCAGAAGATCCCAGAATGCATTCATCTTTTTTTTTTAATCTTTATTTTTGGGAGAGATTGTGTGAGCAGGGAAGGGGCAGAGAGAGAGGGAGACAGAGGATCTGAAGTAGGCTTCGCGCTAACAGCAGAAAGCCCTGTGCGGGGCTCTAACTTAGGAACTGTAAGATCATGAGCTGAGCCCAAGTTGGCTGCTTAACCAACTGAGTCATGCAGGCACCCCAGAATGCATTCATCCTGATGGGATGAATTGGATGAATGTTGATGGGATCTACGATTCTGCCTGGGCCATTCATTTTCCTATACCTGCTGTGACTTAACGACCAGATCTTCTGACGTGAGGATTAAATTCTCAGATATAACTCCCATCACTCCGTCTTCCTTCATACCAAACCTTACCCATCCCACTACTTTAAAAAAAAATTCTATATGTAAATATAATAGAAAGGAAAGTTTTAAATTATTTAATCTATCTTCCTTATATCTTGAATTTTAGATATTTCCTTCAAAAATTATGCCCCAAAACAATATTCTCTTTTGAACTTTTGAAATTAGAGAAAAATTATCCTATTACTAACTTGATTCATTCATGTTGTTTCTATCCTTTCATTATCTGTCTATATTGATATTCTGTATTACGAATCTTTATATCACCGGATTAGTATATATATCAGTTAATATTTTGGCTAAGAAATCAGGCCTCTTGAGGATGTATTCTGAGTTGTTTCCATGAGGATAGATTTTATAGCCCTTTAGTGGGATTTGAAATTGTTATAGAATATATAAATATATGCATAAGTGTTATCAATCTGTGCAGAGGGCCCTAAAAATTTGATTCTGACATTGATTCTAATGATCACATTTTTTTAAATGTTTTATTTATTTTGAGAGAGAGACAGCAAGAGTAGGGGAGGGTCAGAGACAGAGGGAGACACAGAATCTGAAACAGGCTCCAGGCTCTGAGCTAGCTGTCAGCACAGAGCCCGATGTGGGGCTCGAACCCACGAACCGGGAGGTCACGACCTGAGCTGAAGTCGGACACTCAACCAACTGAGCACCCAAGTGCCCCATCTCATGATCACATCTTAAGATAATTTTAAGACATTAATATTTAAAGCTTTCAATTTTAAATGTTATTGAATAAAATAATAAACTAAAATGTTTGACAAAAGAAAAATATATTTGCTAAAGAAAGGAGGGTCTCTTTTTCTTTGTTTCTTAAAATTGTATGTATAAGACATTTTACAGAAAGTCACCACTTATAAGAAAACCTGAAAGTTCCTGTTAACATCTGCCAAGAGCATGTTAGGCCTTTGTGTCCCTATTTTTATAAGATCTTAAAATAACTGCAGTGAAAGTCATACAACATGGAATGAAATTTTATTTTGATAGACTTTCATTGGCAAATCAGAATGAAAATTATTCAACTTTAGAGACTAGTTAAGTAGATATTTTTAAATAAAAAATGAATCAATAGCATATAATTTTTTTGCGTTAACTGGTGGCAACATTACAATCAATTTAACTTAAATTTAGTGGAGAGACATTATAAAACTAGATCCTCTAAGCCCACAGAATATCTGACAAAATGATGGAAGGCACTGATATATTATAGGTAATCTTCAGTGTTCTTTAAATTTTGAATTATTGTATATTATTATATTCTGAAAATAAAATTAATGAATGGTTCTTTGTCCATTAGCATGAATTTTGTATTAAATATGAACTGGTAATTCTTAGAGCTGAAATGTACAAATTAAATGCTTTATCAATTATTGCACAGGGTAGGCCACAGTTAAAAAAGTACTGTGAAATATAGTGGCTTAAATTCGTTATATAAAAATGGTCTAAGTCTAATACGGCAGCTCCACATCAGTAAACAGCTTCCATTTCTAAGTCTGAGACTCTAATGTCATTTTCTCCTAGCAAAGAGGGGAGGAAAAAATGGTCAAGGGAAGCCCGACTCCAGTCCTTTAATTGGCAGGACCCAGAAATGTCACAATTCACTTCTGTTCACATCCCAGTGGACACTACTTAAATGCATGGCTGTGGCTAACTGTAAGCGAAGCTGGAATTACAGTCTTGGTTATTGAGTGGAACAACTGGTGCCTTCCCACAATTGCCAACAAAAGCTGCTGAATTGTACCCTGTTTTGATATTTCACATTAATGGCAAAACATCTCACTCAAGCGATTACAGAGCAGTTTTGTATTTTATTTTTTGAAACATTTAGATAGCTCAGTACAATTTCCTACAGTGTGTTTGCATATATTCTTATATGCCAGCCTCTGAAACGTTCTTTACTTGACATTCCACTATACAAATGAAGGTACACATAGTAATTCCAATCATAAACTTGGAATCACAGGTGGAATATACAGATGCAATGGGAATGTATATAATAGAATAAATCTCATATTATTATGTTCTATAAATTTTCAATATTAATATAAGCACAAGATTTTCTTCCTAGGAACAGTTTACTATTACAAATGATCAATTCTAAGAAATTCTTTGCTCTTTACCTTTCACATATCCATGGCATTATTTAAATATCACTTGGAATTCCATTTTCTGGCTTAAAACCCTCTTTGAATGTCTTAGTCCAGCAATGTCCAATAGAAATTTCTGTGAACACAGAAATCTTCTAGAACTGCACTGTTCAATATGGCAGCTACTGAAGCTTTTGAGTGCTTATAATGCGACTAGTGTAATGAAGGAAATGAATTTTAAACTTTATTTCATTTTAAAGAATTTAAATGTAAATAACCCATGTAGCCAGTAGTCACCATATTAGACAGCACAGTTAGCCATTCCCTGCTCCATTTACAAACTTATTTGCACCACATCTATTTTACTGCATAATATTGCTCCTGAAATGTCCTCAAGTGAATTTGACTACTCAACATCTATTATTTGGTGTTTTATTCTTTGGGTGAGAGACTATATTTTCAGTGTGACTTTACTCGAGTTTTAAATAGTCCAATGATAACAATAATTTTACTGTACATAATACATGTCAGGCACCATTCTGAGAACTTTATACATAATATATAATTCCACAATCACAGGAAACCTACATATGATTATCACCATTTTATAGATGTATAAACTGACACAAACACAAGTTAATTAATTTTTGCCTGAGATCAATTAACTAGTTAAGTGGCTGATCTAGGATGTTAATTCCAGACAAACTGGATTTAAATCCCAGGCTCTTACTTCATTCTTTATTCTGTCATCATTTTGGAGAAGCGAGGTTTCCCATCAGTAGTTCTCTTTATTCAAAAATGCATCACAGTTGGAGCCGAAAGCTTTATTTGTGTATGCATAATATTGGAAATGATTGCCCCTAGCAAGAAAAAAGAGAAAAGAGCAGAGTTTCTCTTCTTTTCTGTTCTGTCACAATTCACTGAACAGACTGTTTACAAAAGGATGATCTGAAATGTTCCCTAACTTAATCTTTACTAATTTGGCACTGGGATCTTATTTCATCAGAATGATACAAAATAAATTAGTTAATGTAAGTGATCATGAACGGTGCTGTATGCTTGCTTCTATTATTAGAAAAAATTATTCAGGTTTTTTTCTTAGTACACTAAGAGAAAGTGGTCAGGATCGATTATTTTCAAAGGGCTATAGTGTTCAATTTTAACTCAGGTCAGTCAATCATCTGCAAGTTAAAATTACTTAGAAACGTACTGTCCATAATTAAGTAATCTTACCTACTAATATTACAGAATAAGGATATCTTTAGGTGACAAGAAGTGTGTCATTTTAAGTATGCCCCCAAGCCTTTTCCAGATTGCTCATAAGATTTCTCATTCTCTAGAGAAATGCAATCTCTAAGAAATAAATGTCTCTCTCAAGTCACAAGTAATATGAGCACATGATGAAAAAATGGAATTTTTTAGTCTCATAAGGGCTATTGCAGTATTGTAAAATTGATTTTATTCCTTGTTATGTAAGTTCTCATGGTCATTTTAGGATTTACCTTCTGGATATAAAGGGAAGGCTATGATGCCTTATAGGGAGGTGGGGTACAGAGGTCTTTGGGGACCAGGAGAATATTTTTCATATGAAATCTTTGTCATAAAATGCTAATGTTGGTGTTCTTGTCTTTATGTCTATGCATTCTTTAGCTATGAGGATAACAGACCCTTCATCAAGTAAGAATGACCTGAATGGCTGATAAATTCCATTTATCAGTGTGGTCCCATGAACCAGCTGTCAGATCAGTCCTGAAAAATCATTAGAGCTTCTGTCATTCACATTGAGGCAGAAGAGCAAACTGTGCAGGAAAATAATCAGGCATACCACTTGTATGCAGAATAAATATGCTGCAGGTGTATTGCCAAAAGCAAATTCTGCTTCACCTCTTTTAATTGGATATCACCTGAAATCAGTGCCACAGTAATAGCAACTTCATGTGGTACAGACTCGTTTCGCTTTTCGTAGCTTTCTCCTTTCATTGTGATGTGTTCCTCTGTGCTGCACATGTCGTCATTTCTGTTGTTTGTTTGGACATCGCTCATCTTAAATTATTTTGTGATTTAGCGGGGTATCTTCAAAATGACCTTCCGAGTATAAAACCACCCAATTGCATTGGATATTAACGAATTTCTCTTTTAAACATCCAAAAAGGGAAAAAAATGCTTCCTTCAAAAATTCAATGTTATGTATGCAAAATTACCTCTTTTAGTTTTGACATATGCCACTGGATTAATGATCTAATTGTTTATGAATATATCCTTTAAATTTCTGAAACAAAGCTACAAGCCTGTACAAATTGATAAGAGTAAACATAAATGTTGATATTTGGGCCCTTTTCTTCTGTACATTTTAAAATTACGTGTCCTGCCACAATAAACTTAAGATTGGCAACCTAGGAGTGACCTTACTGTAGACTTTCAGTTTGTTCTTCTGGTGAAGAGTTTTGTTTTCATTTTCTCCAATGACATTTCACTTAGTTCTTCATGCTCTTATTTTTTTTCTTTAAAAATTGGGCTCATTGCAGTTTTATATCATTAGCTCTTGGGCCTGTCATGTGTTTCTAGTATATACTAGCTAACTTGAGTATTTTATCCTATCCTTGTTTTTCTAAATTTAAATAGCAATTCTGCTTTGATTTAATGGTATTCTTTCCATTTTTCCTTTTTCCAATGTCTGTAAGAAGCTGAGAGCTTTACCTTGAAAGTTCCATATTTTTAATCTAACTATGGAATAAAACATTAATATCTAAGATGTTTTCTAATTCATATAAGCAAACATGCCACATACAATGGAAAGCCTCTGGTTAGGGATTCTTTATTCAATAACATTAATGTTTTAAATTGAACATGTTAAATTTAGTGGATATTTAAATATTGAATATAGTAACTGATGGTTGTTGAAGAAAAATAGTAAATATTCACCATTAATTTTAACAAGACTTTAATAATAGCTGACTACTTTGGGACCATATCTTTCTTAAGATGTAGTTGTCTCTGAAAACTTTACTCAACCCAGCTTCAGATTATGGTAAATACACGTGTTTTCTTCTTTAACACCTTCATGTTGCAAAGTTTCAATTCCCATAAATATTTCTTCCTTAGACAATGCGAGTGGAGGAGTGTAGTCTACTGAAAAGAAGTATTAGTTTACTCTGTTCAAATGAGGTGTGCTGGGAAAGGAAAGGGTGGTTTGATGAGTATATAGAGAGATCTAGACTGGTTTGGTCCTTTTTTCCCATACACTTAGGAGTTGAGAAGGAAAATATTTTCACTTACTGTAATCCCGTCTATTGGAAAGATTCATTTTACATTGATAGTAAGTGCATAACACATAACCACGAATATATGGACTTTTGTCACCCGTTGATTACTATCGCGAATGGCAGCTGGAGGAAACTAAGGGAATGGAGAGTGAGAATTGTCTTCCATTCTAGCCTACTTTGTTCATACCGCTCCATCCCATTCTCAGCTTCATCTTCTCCTTCGAATATACAGATCCTTCAAAGAGATGAAGGTGCTCTGAGCTTTTAAGATTCTTTTCAACACAGCTGCCAATTACCTGATTTTCCAGAGTCTAGTCCAGCTTAACCTAGAAGACATCAATCCAAAGGCAAAGTAGATTTCAATCCAGAGTGGAACAACTTTTTCCACCCACTGTATCACATTTGTTTTACATAACTATAGAATCAGACAAATAGAGCTCCTAAAATTCATACATATATTCCATATACTGGCTCCTTCTAATATGAGCTCTGTTTTTGTCAGTAAACACTAAAATTCTTATGGAAAAAGAGGAAATTTGGAAAAATGGGGTAAAAGTGTGTCCGATGAAGCACGAATGGAGAGAGTCCAATCAAACAAATGTTATCATAACAATGAGGCCAGTGGAAACTAACATAGCTTTATAGACATTTTTCCCCCTTGCCATTCACCATAATTACATCTCCATATCATTTGCATATGTGCTGCAAATACATGAATAATTTAATAGTACAAATCTGCTTTTGCTCAAATGAATTTTTGTGTCCATAACATTTTCATTCATGTATATCTCCTCAAGTTTGAGAACTTGTAGTCCCCATTAAAATCTTAAAGTACTTATACCACCTGTCTTACATTTTCTGTCAATAAAACTTACCGTAACATTTTTTTCAGTGTCAGTATTGTTGATATGATATGATCGTGTTAATTAACAACCAATCATTTGATAACCCTTAATTTTCTTTTCTCCCTACAGGTCATGGGTTATAGGTGCAATAGCTCTTCTCTGCCTGTTAGGATTGACCTGGGCCTTCGGACTCATGTATATTAATGAAAGCACAGTCATCATGGCATATCTCTTCACCATTTTCAATTCTCTACAGGGAATGTTTATATTCATTTTCCATTGTGTCCTACAAAAGAAGGTAAGCAAAAATTCTCTGTTCAAGAATAAATGGCATATATATCTCATGATAACAAAGGAACCATAACGTAAATAAATCATTCTTGATGTTTTGGCCTCTAAGAAATGAATATATTACTTTTATTAATTTTTTTACAATAGTAAAGACAAAAGACACAAAATAAAAGCATAATAGTTGGTGAATGTATTTAACTGCAAAAAAATCAAAATATTTTCTGATTTGGACAGTGAATAGAAATATATTCTTTTAGGCTTGACCTTATAGTCTTTAATATTTTTATTGTCAAACACATGGAATTTGTGTATTAGAAATAGGTTTTCTAAGATGTTATGGAGCTGTGGGATGTATATATATATATATGTGTATATATACACACATATATATATATAGTCTAAGAAATATATGTTTTTCTATTTTTCTTTAAAAACCAGTTTGCATACACTGGAAAATATAAATAACATTTTATGATAAAATTTATGTTTCTTAAATGGATAATGAAGTACTATGTAATTGTTTCTGTACTTCTTTTCTTTAAAAGCATCCTTTATAAAATCTATAAGTTAGATGATTAGAAGGCAATATTTAATTTTTTATGCTGGTCTATTTTTGTGCTTTTTCACATTTATAATGACTTAAAATATTCATTTTCAAAGTTAATTTTAGCCCCTAAATACTTTCATTGCATTTTTTAGAAATCTCAAGATTGATTTTCTCATCTTATACTTTTTAACTCTATTAAAAATATGGTCATTATAGTTCCAATCACATAGACCCTTGAGCCAAGACTGTCTGGGTCTAAATCCTAGTTTTTCTACTTAAAAGCTTATGTGTCTTTGGGCAAGTTAATTAACCTTCTCATGCCCCAGTTTCTTCATGTGTAACATGGAGGTAATAAAAATAATTATGAGATATTGAGAGGTGGCTCTGAAAATGAAATGTCAAAATGTGAAAATATTTTCTAAGGAAGAAATAACACCACCTAAAATTTTTTCTTTGGAAAATAACAACAGAAAAAATAAAAAGTAAAGATATCTATGTCTCTGAATTTTGGTTTGAGAGACTGATGGGACCGTAAATAAAACTTGAGAAGTGTGTCCGCTTGTCACCATGAGTCAGTTGTCTTCTGTTTCAGTTGTATGTGGTGGTAGGTATCAAACATGCGTTGACATCATAAATAATGCTAGAATAGTAATGATTACTCAGGCCTATAAATGTAGCTTGCAGAAAAGTAAACAGGTTATCAGAGAATAGATGGATTCTAATCTAATGGATTAGAATTAATTGAGGTTATATTAGAATGGATTAATCCTCCCAGATATTTAGTATACACCCCTAAAATTGCAGTTGTTTAATCCACTAAATATTAATTTTTATACTTACGGCCCAATTGATGGTGCCTCCTCATGGAGGAACATAGGCTACTGAGGTCTCAACCAACCTTAATATATGATTTCCACAGTCATCTTGAATATTGACATCAAGCAGGCAGTCTGAGTAAGAGGTGTTCTTGTGTAAAAGGTCTGAAAGAGGCTTACATCACTAATACTCACCTTCCATCAGATAAGATCCTATCAGTGGTACCACATAAACTGCAAGAAAGACTGGAAAACATAGTCTAGCTTTTTTAACTCAGGAAGATGAAGAATTAGGTAATGTAAACAGCTCACAGTTTAGCACACTTGAGTATAAAGAGTAGGACATGTAAATGATGAGTAGGAATAGAGATGGAAAAAAGGAAGTGTCCTAGGAAAAGATGATGGTATACTAAATTAAAGGTAGGAGAACATGTCTAGAAATAGACAGCAGCTAGCACTGTAAAACATTTCAGAGAAGTCAGAGACACTAAACGCTTGGGAAAAATTTCTATATTTTGATAGAAGAACGTCATAACTGATTGTCACAAGAAATATATGTAAAAAGATGGGAGCAAAATCAGGAGGTTAAGAAAAAGGTAGCATTTGTCTGTGTAAGTAAGGGAATATTGAGCCTTGAGTCATCGTAAGCAGTTATAACATCTTCAAATGTACACATTATTTTTATATTATGTATTAGCTAGGAATTTGGGGTGATAAAATTAAAAATTTTATGTTATATAGAAATTTCCTTTAGAGCAGAAAATTTTTTTATACTGTGTATATTAATTTTTATATTAGTATTTTTTATCAGCCAGTATCTCCTAGGGTTTTCCCAATAATTATTTTTATTTCTCTCATCTTATAAGTATACATACTGGTATAAGTAGGAATTGATATCCAGGAAGAGATAATGAACCTCAGAATCCAAAGTATAGAATTTTTAGTGTATTTAACAGATTTAACATAAGTGAAATTTGAAAAAATATATGTGATCAAACTCAAGTTTGTGATTCATTAGAACAGAGTTTAGGAAACAACAGCTCATGGGTCAAATCTACCCAGGTGCCTTTTAATGTTTACAGCCAGTTAGCCAAGAATGGTTTTTATATTTCTAAGTGGTTACATTTGAAATTTACAATAAGTACATAAACAGCATCTTTTGTTGCCTCTTGATAAACAAAGCCTGGATATTGACTATCTGGGCCTTCATGAAAAAAAAAATTACCAACTCCTGAATTAGAAGGTTTCTATTATGATTTATTTTAACAAGTAATAAGCGTATTATTTCATTCATTTTATGTTTTGAATTTTCCAATTTTGATGACATTTTTATTGAGTATCAAGAACATGACCCAACATCAGAGAATATAGAAAACATGGAATTATCTACCTTCCTCCCTACAAAAACAAGAAACAAAACAAAACAAAAAATAGGTAATCTTGATTGCGATTGCAAAAATGTCTTAGGAGATTTTTCTTCTATTCCTTTATTTAAATTAACATATTAATGAGATATAAATATTATATAAGTTTAAGACATACAGTATGTTAATTTGATGCACATATATTATGAAATGACTGCCACTATAGTATTATCTAATACTTCCATCAACTCACAGGATTACCATTTCTATATTGTGGTGAAAACATTTAGGATCTTTCAAGTATATAATATAAGTTTGTTAACTATAATTAATTATCATCCTGTACATTAGATCCCCAGAACTTACTCATCTGATAGCTGGAAGTTTGTACTCTGTAACCAGCATCTTCCCATTTCCTCCAGCCCAAACCTTGGGTAACCATCGTTCTACTCTGTTTCTATGAGTTAAGCTTTTTTGGTTCCACATATAAGTGATAGCATACAGTATTTGTCTTTCCTTGTCTGACTTATTTCACTTAACATAATGCCCTCAAGATCTATCCATGTTGTCACAAATGGCAGGATTTTCTTCTTTAGTGACTGAACAATATTCCATTGCATGTATGTACCACATATTCTTTATCTATTTACCCATTGATGGACACTTAGGTTGTTTCCGTGTCTTGGCTATTGTGAATAATGCTACAATGAACATGGGAGTGTAGATGTCTCTTTGAGATCCTGATTCTATTTCCTGTGGATATATACCCAGAAGTGAGATTGCTGGATCATATTGTAGTTGTTTTTAATTTTATGAGGAAACTGTATATCGCTTCTGATAATGGCTGTACCAATTTACATTCCCACCAACAGTGCACAGGGACTCTCTTCTGTCCACACCCTCACCAATACTTAACTATCTCTTGTCTTCTTTTCTTTTTCTTTTTTCTTCTCGATGAGAGCCATTGTAACTGGTTGGAGGTGATATCTTATTCTGGTTTTGATTTGCGTTTCCTTGATCAGTGCTATAGAGCATCTTTTCATATTGGTCATTTGTATGTCTTCTTAAGGAAAATGTCTATTCATTTACTCTCTTCATTTTTTTAATATTTTTTTTATTTATTGAGAGAGAGAGAGAAGAGAGAGAGAGAGAGCAGGGGCGGGACAGAGAAAGAAGGAGAGTGAGAGAACCTCAAGCATGCACCGCACTGTCAGTGAGGTGACCAATGTTGAGCTCAATCCCTCCATTAGAAGATGACCTGAGCCAAAATCAAGAGTCTAGGCTTAACTGTCTAAGCCATCCAAGTGCTCCTCTTCTGTTCATTTTTAATTGGATTGTTTGGTGTTTTGCCATTGCATGTTACAAGTTCTTAAATCTTATAATTTAGATATGAACCCCTTACAGAAATAGGATTTGCAAATATTTTCTTCATTTCTGTAGAGTGCCCTTTTGTGTTGTTGATCATTTCTTTTGCTATTCAGAAGCTTTTTAGTTTGATGTAGCCTCATTTATTTTTGCTTCTGTTGCTTATGCTTTTGATATCATGTCCAAGAAATCATTGCCAACACCAATGTCTAGGAACTTTTCTTTTATATATTCTTTTAGCAGTTTTATGGTTTAAGTCCTTAATTTACTTTGAGTTAAGTGTTGTGAGTGGTTTAAGTTGGGCCCAATTTCATTCATCTGCATGTTTAGTTTTCCTTAAACTATATATTGGAGGGTTTGTCCTTTTTTCCACCAGTATTCTTGGCTTCATTGTAAAATATTAGTAGACAGTATATGCAAGCATTTATTTTAGGGCTCTCTAATTCTGTTCTCTTGGCTTATATCAACACCATACCGTATTGGTTACTGTAGCTTTGTAATATAGTTTGATGGCAAGGAGTGATGCCTCCAGCGGTATTCTTTCTTAGAATTACTGTGGGTGTGTGTGTGTGTGTGTGTGTGTGTGCGCGCGCGTGCGTGCGCACACGCGCATTTGTTTCTATACAAATTTTAGGATGGTTGTATCTATGAAAATTCAAATTGGAATTTTGAGAGATTGCGTTGAGTCTATAGAGGTTTTTGGGTAGTATGGACATTTCAGCAATCTTAATTCTCTTAAGAAGTTTCTTTTAAGCCATTTGATTGAATTCAGTAATATGACCATGCTGATGTAGTTGTCATGTTTTGATTAGAGAAATATGAAGTATTCCATTGTTGAGATATTTTGTCTTATAGGGTTATTTGTTGATTGATTCAACTCATTAACAAAATCAAACTTTGAGTTATCAGTCCTATTCTGACTGTGGATTGCATGGTATTACTGGTACCAGTAATACTGGTGACATTAAAGTTGTCACTTTTTCTTTTGTTATACACTCAATTATGTGATAAATCTCAGAGGGTATCATATTACATTATTTCTGATCTGAGAGTATAAAAAAATATACCATTGGTAACATAGTTTCTTTTCCATTTTCTTTATTCTAGAATAATATTAAAATAATAGATATCATATTGATTGGGATAAGAGGAGTATCATGTGAATTAGTGGATTAGAATATGGAAATGATTGAACAATCAAATATTTTTTATCTTAATCTAAAGGAAAATATGTCATAGACACATCCCATGTTATTTTGTTATTTTTCTTTTTAAAACATATGCTTAGTGTTTCAAATCTAATAACAGAAGAATAAAGTCAAATCAGTAAAGATTCAGTAAGTAGTATACCTGAATATGGAACTTGGTATCACCAGATATCTTGATTTGCTGATTATTTATATAATCAGTTCAGAATATATAATCTTTGTTGAAAAATGTAAATAGTCTGTGATGAATTCCGATGGCTTCTACAATATTGCTCCCTTTGTCCGAGGAAGGGGAATGGTTCTGTATCTCTCTTTCTTTCTCTATCTCTCTCTCCTAAAATATTTGTGTAAATTTAAATCACTTCATTAAAATACACTTTCTTTTCTAAAAAAGAAAAATATGCTTGTTGAGTATATTAGGAAAAACAAAATGGGATGTAGGTTATGATCAAAATTTAGGTTCTTGGGGATACTTTATTAATTCTGGACTAATATTAAACTATAATTGATAGTGCTTACCTTTGGGTGGAGATTATTTTAACTTTCTCAAATTCTAATTAAAGCATCTGTCCTTATTTTTTCTAGATACAGAGAAAGGGATAATTTAATATATTACTTTAATAAAAATGTTAACATTAATATTAGAAATTTGGCCTTTTAGAAAGAACTTTCTGATCGTAGAGCACCTATGAGAAGTGGATTTTTTCACATGAAGCATATATTGCTTAATCTTTTCAGTCTTTCAGTTTCTTTTCATTGCTTAACCTTTTTGGTGTTCTTATCTTCAGTGTAGGTAATAATTATTCCCCAGAGTCATTCTGAGGGAGGGACCTAGCACAATTCCTAGTAAATAGCAATTAAAAATCATAAGATTATTGGGGCACCTGGGTGGCTTGTCGGTTGAGCATCCAACTCTTGATTTCAGGTCATGTCATGATACTAGGGTCATGGGATCAAGCCCCATGTGGGATTCGGCACTGAGTGTGGAACCTTCTTAAGATTCTCTCTCTCTCTCTCTCTCTCTCTCTTATTCTCTTCCTCCCTCCCTTTTTCTGCCCCTCAGTCCCACTCATGCTCTCTCTCTCTCAAATAAAATTTTATTTATTATTAAATATTTAAATAAAATATTTAAAAAATATTAGCAGCTTTTTCATTCCATACTCCCCAGGTCACATGAATCTTGGATATACAGACAAGTGGGCAGACATTTCTTTTGAAAACTAACAAAACATGAATTGACTCTTATTTTAAACACTGAACAAAACTAATCATTTCTAATTATTCATAAATGTAGCATAGAAGAAATTGATTGGAAAACATATCAATATAATTTCGAGGATATTAAAGAATGTAATGTTGACATCCCAGGTCAGAGAGTGTCCTCAAAACTGCTCACACTGTTTGCAACACCTAGAATGCCCTTGTCTCTCTAGTCTGGCCTTTCTTTCAACCTGTGGTTCAGCCTGACAGATTCCAACTTATCTTTTGAAGGTTCTCTCAGAAGTTGTCTTCTCTGAGAAGCCTTCCTTGGGGCTCTGACCTACTGCCTGCAGACACTTCTCCTCTACGCTTTGATTCACTTGTCTCCATATTGTTGTTTCTGTCACAGATAAGCATTTAATAATGGTGGATTCTTTGAACAAATCCGAATCTATTCTATCTCTGATCATGCTATATCTTTCATAGAATGAGCTTTCCAATATTAAGATGTAATATTTCAGTTTTGAATGCTAATATTAATGTATGATTCACACTCTTTTACCTTTGCTTCTAAATAATAATGTCCCTCAGAAAAGCATATATTTATAACTTTGCTTTAAAAAAAGTTACGCTGGAATCTGACATTGTCATAAATTATGGAAAGGATGAAGTCATGTGAGTTCAACAGATAAAGAGCTAAGAATAACTACATACACAGCATTATTTCATAATGAATATAAATGTGCCAGAATGTGTTTTTAGTTGATGAACACATTGTTGGGGAGTATTTTTTTGTCGTAGATAGTGGAAAGATGATTTAGGGCAGTTACTGTTTTATTTTTGTATGTCTTGTTTGATTAAATAGCAGTAATAAAAATTTTAAACATGATAAAAGTTTTTCCAGAAATTGTTGATAGGCTTTCCTGCTTGAAAACATTAACAAAAAATGTTTATTTCCTTTTTTTACCTATGATTTTATACCACAAGGGAGATTAAGAATTTAATAAATCTGTGATTATTGAGTAGAACTATTATGAAAGAATAAACTTAAAATATTTTGACTTTTATATTCTAAAGTTATAAATTTGACCTCTTTTAAGAGAAATAAGCTTCAAAGAAACAAAGGAATTCATAACCCAACACATTCCTTTCTCCTGTGTTTAGACATTCCTTTACTCTTCTCTCTCCTTCTCTCTCTCCGTCTTCCTCACTTTCTCCATCCCCTCTTCTCTCTGCAACTTTCTCATTCAGTTTCTGTTTAAAGATCAGTTGCACCAACAGGCTACTTCAAATCAAATTTATGAAGCTCAAAATAGAGTTGTAAAAAGTCTTAAGCTTTTATTCTTCGAACTAACAGGTAGTATCATCATAGCAGGATTGAGCATGTGTGTGTGCGTGTGTAAATGTTTTAAAAGGCTCCAGTTGTGCAAAATTTCAAGCTTGATGACTTGCATATCATTTTGTGTTGTAAAATATATGCTGAACAGAGTTTCTTGTATCTGAAGGGCAAGGAAATAATTATATTAATTATCTAAAAATAAAACATACATTTTATACCACAGTTCCCAGCTGAAATGAATTACTTGCTAATAGAACTTTAATGTTTAATTGTCTAGGTCCGAAAAGAGTATGGGAAATGCCTGCGGACACATTGTTGTAGTGGCAAAAGTACAGAGAGTTCAATTGGCTCAGGGAAAACATCTGGTTCTCGAACTCCTGGACGCTACTCCACAGGCTCACAGGTAAATAGTATTTGTTAATTAAAATGAACCATCTCTTACCTATATTCTGTTATCTGTTGCTGTCCTTGATCAAAACTATTTTCTATCCCAAGTGCTTAACACATCAAATTTGTTGTTGCTGTTGCTGTTGTTGTCTTAGTGTCTCAAACAAGCACATTTATTACAAAACATTAAGAAGCCATGTTGCAACAAAATTATGAAACATAGGGTCTCAGTTTGCATAAGAATTAATGATTTCAGATTGTTCCTAGTTGAATGAATATAGATGGTGAGGAAAGGAATTTGGCACTTTCCCCAAAATTCCAAGAAAATGATATTTTATATATATGATTCTTAAGTGAATTACCTTTTTTTAACCAGGATAGTAATTCTCAATCACATACTGAAAATACGTGCTTATTAACTGCTATGTTTAGTAAAAACAGCCCTAATTCATATTATATTATATGGTGGTAAGTTGAAGACAGTTGAGGGCAGTGAAGGATACAACAACAGCATCATTGGCTTAACTGCTCTACCCATTGCTCCCGGCCCTCCGGCACTCCACGCGGCAGCTGCTTTGACTGTCCCCTGGGAAGCAGTCAACTTTTAAGTAACCTGTCCGCCATTTTTCCCATGCCACAGTGTGAGTCCAAAGATTATTAGATAGACTTTCAGCAATTCCAGGATGCTAAAATGAGTCAATCAAATAAAAGACAGGATTGGGGTGCTTTCCTGGCTCAGTCAATAAAGCATGCAACTCTTGATCACAGGATCATGAGTTCAAGTCCCACATGGAGGGACTTACTTATTTAAGTAGGCATGAAGCTTACTTAAATAAAATGACAGAACTAAAAAAATAAAATAATGCTAAGATTATGTGGGCCATGGATGAGTTTGAGTTCAGACTAGCAGACTAGTATTTTGAAGATTCCCTGACCCAGTGGGAAAAACAATCATTTTCAATGTTGACAATTGATTTTTTTTTCTAAAGAAGGCTTAAATTTAAATTGATCAAGTTGTAAATCAGAAACTTAGTTTTTCTTAACCCTTTCAGCTCAACCTATGGATCTTAACTTTTTTGTAAATTTGGTAATTTTATATGAAATAAGAAAGATCACTTTAGGTATTCTTTGTTTAATGCTTGATTGCCTTGTAAATATAATAGATTAAATTTCCCAACAATTCCATTTTTGTGCTTAGAAATTAAATATCCTTGGGGTGCTTGGGTGGCTCAGTCAGTTAAGCCTGCAACTCTTGATTTCTACTCAGATCATGATCTCACCGTTCCTGAGATTGACCCCTATCTTGGGCTCTACGCTAACAACACAGAGCCTGCTTGGGATTCTCTCTCACACTCTCTTTCTGCCCCTCCCCCACTTATGCTCTCTCTCTTTCTCTCTCTCAAAAGAAATAAACATTTAAAAAAATGAAAATATCATTGACCTTTAAATACCATTTACAAATTTAATATGTCTGATTCAAACACATCCACTGTCAGACTGGACAACTGTGTACACCTAACTAGCACTGGAATGACTCTTACTTATAAATGAGCAATATTTTCATAAAGAAACACTTTCTTCAAACTGATGGAGTTCTCTTTTATGAGTAAAACCACATATTTAATGCCAATGTAACATTTCCAACTAAAAATTTAAAACTGACATGTAACTGTCAAACCTAACCGACTATTAATACTTAAATTAATAACCATAAATCATAATGAGCGTGAAACTTATCCCTACATATAATACACAATTATTAATTGTTTGAATTTTCTTGTTTACTTCTCTACCTGACTGAGGTTACAAAGTTGCAAATTAGGGGGGAACAGATGTACCAATTTAGGTGGGCCGAAATTTCTGAGTGTAGGATTACTAAATAAATCAGCCAATTAGAAATCTGAAGTCTCTGGGCACTTGGGTGGCTCAGTCGGTTAAGTATCTGACTCTTTATTTCGGCTCAGGTCATGACCTCATGGTTTGTGAGATCAAGCCCCGCATTGGGTTCCATCCTTGCTGTCAGTGCTGAGCCTGCTTGGGATTCTCTTGTTTCTTCTCTCTCTCTGCCCCTCCCCCACTCACATCCTCTCTGTCTCTATCAAAATAAATAAATAAACATTTAAAAATTTGAAGTCTACATAATTTTGGGCATACACCTGGATGATGCTTCTAGCATGAGGCTCTTATATTCCACACCCTTTACTTTCACACCTATAATCCTTCCTCTCTTTTTGTAATAATCTTTTCCACAACCTTGAAATTGAAATTGCTTAGATCCTGTATGCTGTCTACCTTGATTAGTTCCTACATGCTTTTCATATAACTGAGCTCATTAGCTACCATCTTGTAGTCATTTGACAAATGTCACTAATGAACCAATACTATTTGGAAGTTTCAGTATTATGTTACAACAGAGTTGTGTAATGTTTAGCAATATATCTAAGGTAAAAGATAGAGCAATGCAGGTTAATAGAATAATTGTAAATTTGCTGTGTGGTAGCTGTTGGTTTGAATTCTAGCTTTAGCATGTATCATCCAAAACACAAAACAAGTTACTTGATATCATTGATCCTCAGTTTTTTCATCTGTAAAGTGGTGCTAATAATACTTGTTTCTTATATTAGGAAGATTGAGATAATGTATTCAAAATATTTAAAATAAATTATAAGTACTCAACTAATTGGTGCAGCTGTCACTTATTAGTGTCATTATTACAGACTATAATGTCAGATATATATTTTAAAGCTGTATCATATTTTTTCTTCAGTTTTATGTTTCTGATATCACANCCTTGTGCTTACTATAATACTAATTCTGATTAACTGACAATCCAATCCTACATAAAGTAATAGTTACTTAAATCCAGTCTGTTCAAGTAAAAATGATAAATGTATTTCATATAAACTATGACCCTCTANGTAAGAAATATTGAATGACCCCTATTTAATGGCAGACAGCCTTTAAATGGAGGTACAGTGGTTAAAAGACAAATAACTTCCCCTGTGATCTAGAGCTTTCATTCTAATTGTGGAAGATAGAAAACTTATTAACAAATAAACTGACAGAAAATACCAGACTATAAAAGTTGGTAGAGAGCCAAATATAGTGATTTGATACAGAAATTCCAGGGGGCTATTTGGATTAAGTGCTGGAGAAAGACTATTTTGGAAGATGATGTTGACACCAAGATTCTGAATGACAGGAAGGAAATTCAGGGAAAAGAATTCCAGATGAGAGAACATCTAATGCAAAGCCCTAAAAGACAGGGAAGACTAGCAAACTCAGGAATTTAAAGAATATCATTGACTAAATTAGGTGAAAGTGAATAGGAAATGAAGTCAAAAGAGAAGGCTAGAGATGAATCAGTAATGTTTTGTAAGAGCATGCAAATTTAGGTTTTATTTCATTTACTTGTGAAAGCCAATGAGATGATTTAGAAAAGGAAGTGGCAGGAGACCATCCACATATAATAAAGATCATGTGGCTTCCATGTAGATGATGCAGGGGAACTATTGGCAAGACTAAACAGTGAAAACCCTCTCCACCTGTTGCTCCCCTATACCTACCTGGTGCTAATAAACACTTCTAAAAGCTTGGTAATACCCATAATCACACAAACAGATATTCACAGCTATATGTATAGGATTGGTTTGTGTTTATAAAAACTGTGGACGAAAGTATTGTCCTTATTTGACTTTTCTTTAATCTGTCATTTGTTTTCTATTTGCTTCATTGACTTTGTGTTGTATTTACATTTATCATATGATATTTGAAACATAAACCATATATGTAACATCTATTAATTATGAAGCATAGTAATAAAATGAGTATCTGTGAAGTGAACATCCAATTGAGCAATTGAACATTTTCCATATATTTTGCCTTCTTGAAACCTCTCTCAAATTAATTCCTGTGCCTCCAACCAGAATATGTCATTTCCTTGACATATTCTAATAGCTTCTCCACCTCCAAAAAAAGGTGTTTAGTATTACTTTTTAAAATCTTTTTTTAAAGTGATATATCATTATATGTAGTCTGTGATTTGCTCTTTTCACCACACATCATCCTGGATCATTCCATGAACATTTAAGTGTTGGCTCTGTGCTATATAATGTATACTTTTCTTCCACCTGCAATATTTCACCTTTTCTCCTTTTCTTCCTAGATCAGGAGCCAGTTGAGTAGATTCAATGTTGATTTTGTCATTTATTAGGCCTATGACATTGGACATGCTAATTAACTTCTGAACCTCAATTTTCTAATGACTAAGAGTACTTGCCACAAGGCGCCCTTTGTGATTTCAATGAGTGAATAAATGAAAAATACATGGTATATAACCTAGAATTCTAGGTTCTAATTTCATAGAATTAATTAAAATATTTAAAGATTTTACATATAAATGTGTATTTTACATGTAAATACATATTTTATATACACACACATATAATATTTATCCTGTACCACATGATATTTCAGGGTGTGATACATCAATAAACAAAAAAGACCAAATATCTGTTTTTTGAGAGCACCAGATCTTATGCAGACACTAGACATAAAATATTGGACATTATATCTAAATATAAGAAATAAATACATTATAATTATAGGTCACGTTGTATGAGATGATAATGACTATTGGGGGGAAAATAGCAGGGTTAGGTGGGTGGAATACAGTTCTAAAAAGGATGATCAAGTTATGTCTCTTCAAGGAGAAAATATTTGAGGAAAAATTTAAAGAGATGAAGGAGTTATCCATATGTGTATCTGGAGGAAAAACACTTCAGGCTGAGGAGGCAGTTGTACTAAGCCTGAGGCAGAAGCATGCTTAGCTTGTTAAGGAAGGCAAGAAACCAGTGTGGCCAGCCCAGGTTGGGGAGACTAACAGAAGCCGAGATAATAGGAGAAGCTCATACAAATGTCACCTAACAACAATCATAATTTCATCAAATCTGTTAAGATGTCACTTCTTCAGTGCAATGCTCACAGACTTCCTAGCCAAGGATATATCCCCTCATGTGCACTTAAACATTTTGTTTAATTGTGGAGTATATCAAACATTAACAAAAGTACACAAAATATAAGTTTATGCACAGTGATTTGTTACCTCTCTCTGGGTTAGATATTAGAATGTTGGGAGTGCCTTGGAAACCCTTTGGACCTTTCACCATCATTTACCTCCAACATAACCACCATCTTAATTTTTCACATATTTTGTTTTTCATGCGTGTGATACTTATTCACAGGACATCATCCAGCACATATTATCTTCTATTTTCTTCCTTTCCTCAGACATCTATGTTACTACAGGACGCTAGGTTGCTTTTCTGTTTTTCTTGTTGTATATTGTACCATACATCTGTTCTACCACTGACAGTCATCTGAGTTTGTCATTTTCAGCTATAATAATTAATAGTTCTATGGAGATTTGTGGGCACATTGCATACTTTGGCATTTATTTTTGTGGTAACTTGTGTCTTTCATTTACTAATCTAGTAGCTCCACAAAGATAAAGATATTTTTTTGTTTGCCTTTCCCCTTTATATTTTCTGGGGTAGGATTTGGTATGCAGTAATTAATTAATTTTAATTAATTAAATAACCAATAGAAACAAATGTGAGAGAATTGTTCCCAGTATTTCAGTTTGAAGTTTTAAAGTATTATTCAATAGAAAGTGTTCAAGTGCTCAGGATATATGATCCTGCACCAGTTTTCTCTTTTTTTTCTTTCTTTCTTTCTCTTTTCTTTTCTTTTCTCTTGTCTTTCTTTCTTTCTTTTGAAGTAGTCTCCACACCTAATGTGGGGCTTGAACTTATGACCTTGAGATCAAGAGTCACATGCTCTACTCACTAAGCCAGTCAAACAACCCTCTTGTTCTTTTATTTTTTTTTTTGTAAGTGTGTGTATGTGTGTGTGGTGTCTATGTGTGTTTGTATGTGCTTGCTGACCTATAAAGCAATATACACAATATAGACATATCCCAAGATGTATTATCCCAATTGTCTAATCTTTTAAGGTTAGGTACTCCTCTTATCCAAGGAGTTCAAATATATTTGGAACATAACCCATTTTGAGCTTGGCTTTACCACTACCATTACTAGGAGAATAGTCCTTATAACTATTTCATTCTTGGAAAAACTGAAAATATTTTGTTTCCTCCTCACAAGACTGTTAATACTTTTTTGAACCCTAACTCCTAATTAACTAGAAAAAAATCCCCTTCTTAATAATGGAAAAATATTATACTGCTTCAGTTACCTAGCACTTAGAAAACTGAATTTGAGAATAAAAATAATGATGTAAGAATTTTCAGTTCTCTATAAATTACCTACTGGGAAGAAATGAATAGGGTAAACTGACTTCCTTTATCTACTTTGATAGAAAGAAAAGTCAAAATCATATGTAACCTGTAAAATTACACTATTACAAAATTCATGAAAAACGTTGAGTTTCGTAGCCTTTTAATAAGCCTCTGTTCTTTCTTACCAAACTCTTTCTTGCAAGTTTCTGAATTCTTGAGCTAAATCTTTTGTTAATAAAACTGACAATTTAATACATATTTAAATATACCATTCCCATAAAAGTTGCAATGAAAATAATTTGTTTCACTTTGGAAAGTAAAATTATTAAAATTCTAACTGTCTAGAGTACACTTCCATATATCTTCAACATGTTTAAATTGGTATACTCCATTACACTTATTGCTTTTTCATAGTTACAATTATTTTTGGTATAAGCATTTAGGAATACACATAATGAGAACCAATTATTATCATTAATTTAGTTTCTGATGTTCTTATGCTACTGTACTGCAAGCATGTACAAGTTATGTATTTGCCAGATGCCAGAAATAAAGGTCTCATATAACTGTGACAGAAAGAGAAAAGAATGATTTGTGTGAAAATTCACTGCCTGGTGAGTTCATTTCCTTTTTTGTCTTTACCCCATCCAGAGCCGAATTCGTAGAATGTGGAATGATACAGTCCGAAAGCAGTCAGAGTCTTCCTTCATTACTGGAGATATAAACAGTTCAGCGTCACTCAACAGAGGTAATTAGAAATGATTTTTCCTATTTATTACTTTTGTGATTACTTTAAGAAGTTCTTAAATGTATTGCTTTTTAAATTCATTTTATTTTTATTTTTATTTATTTTTTTGCAACTTCTGGACCTTGTTCTATGTGATAGGAATATTGCAATAAAACCTGGCTGAGTGTAGCAGGGTGTTCCATTATTCATAAGCCTTTTTTTTTTCAATCCTGAGTTTTCAGGAAATCTCTTCTGAAAGGAAGTTAGAAAATGAGAACTTTCCTTTTCTAGTCATCTGCCACTTTAATAAACTGGTGAGCTGTCAGGCCTCATTGGAAGCAGTGAAAATGGGCAATTATGTGGCTATATAGTCTGCTAAGCATCATAGAGTTCCAGATTGTCTCAGGCATAGAGCAATTTCATAGTCTTTGTGGAAGTAAAAATATACTGTCTAATACATACTTGAGACAACCTGTATATGTGGGGTAAAAATTGCCTCTAATCTTAGTATCTACAAACTCATCCAGCATATTTAAAGATCTAGGAGAAAAAAATATATATATATGTTATGATTTGTGTGTGTGTGTGTGTGTGTGTGTGTGTGTGTGTGTGTGTGTGCTCCTGGTTATCATGTGCCTAGAGCTTCATTTAGACTTTTAAAATGAAGTTTCCTTAATCTACTATTTTGTTTGTGGTTGATTTTTTAAATTCTTCTTTGTCTCTCTGTCTCCCTCTCTTTCCCTCCTTCCCTCCCTCATATTCAGTGTATGTGTGTGTTGTGGGGGGCATGATTAGAATTAAATGGACTCCAGTCTAAATGAGTAGATGCTACGTTTGTGTAGAGCTAGAGGACACTACAGACGTTGCTGGGGAATACTCAGGGTATAGTTTTATCTGGAAAGGTGGCATTGTATGAGTCTATTCCAGTCTCAGGGTCCTAACAAAGATATTTTTGATACATGTATCGAGTGTATATTAAGGATACGTATATTGAGTACAACATTGGTTTTTTCCTTATCCCCAAACTAGGATTATTAGTTGTTTTAAACCTGTTTCTGTTAGCTTTTTGTTACATTAAATGCTACTTAGAAACAAATAATTAACAATCATGGCTTATGATTCAGAAAAATTTAGATCCTGGTGCTCTTAATTACTTTTACTCAATTAATTTGCATCTTATTTACATAAAAGAAGCTAGGACAAATAGTGTCCACGTTGAACTTGATACAGGGACCCATGTTATATGTCATTTTAATATGTTATTTGGGACAATGATATCACAACCATAACCTAATATTGATACTAAATTTTCTATATCACTTCTGCCTGAGTAGGAAGATGAGTGCAATTATTCCTCCAAATATGAAGAAAGTACATTAAAACAATTACTTTCTGTATTTTGTTCCCTTATTAATCCATTTTTATTTGGTAGATTTCTATTTACATAATACCATCTAAATATTCTTCTCTTTTTCAACTTTAGTTCTAATGGTTAGTTTGTGAAAATTTATTTAAATGTGAATAGTCTAACTTATGACATACTCTCTAAATCATAAAATACAAATTACTTACAAATGCCTTCAAAGTTTAGGAACTAATTTGCTTTCATAGTGACAGATTTTGTTTATTGTCTAATCCCACAGATGGAAAATTTACAGTATGTTCCTAGAAAGAAAGATACCCTTATGAATAGGAGTTATTTTTAGAAGTATTTTGCATCTAATAGATCAATTGTTGTTTAAACAAAAGATGAGGTCATATATTTTAATGATGTACTGTTCATTTGTCCATTGTGAAGATGGTTAAGGTATGCAAAATATTATGTTTTCTAGCATTATGATCTAAAATTATGTAAGGACTGTAAGGTATGTGACTTTACTAAAAACTGTTTTAAATGGACATGTTTTCGTGACCTTGATTTTAAGGTCAATTCACATAAAACATTCTGTACCCTTTTTAGTTCCTTCTCAAGAATTTCATCAACTTGGAATATGTAATATGTGGATGACTGGGTCAATTTGAAGTATATTTAAAGGAAATAATAATATTTTGTATTGACTGATCATATATTTAAATCTGGTTTTAGAATCTTTAGTTTACAAGTATTTCTTTAAGGTATCCTTGAAGAATAGTATAAAATTTTTTGTAACACTCAATAAGTTACCCTAATGTTGGCATCAGAGAAGTTTTACATTGAATTTATGATTTGAGGTGTGTCCAGCCAGTGATCTTTTCCTTCAGGATATATTTTCTTCCTTTTACTCAGTGACTTTAATGGTATTAGACATCAGAGTGATCTTCTCGGTTTCCCATATTAATTCCCCAGTCCCCCAAGTCAGAAATTCCAGTTTATTCTCATCTCATTATTTTTTATCTTAGATGCCTGGAGTACTTTAAAATTTAATTTCTTCATATTATATCTCTGAAGATCGTCTTTAACTCCCTTCTTTAATCTCGTCTTATTTCCCAGGGTCCTATCTGCCCTGCATTCAGGCGTGTGTATCATATGTAGGTAGGTGGAATCCAAGATTCACCTTTCCAGATAAAATACTTCAGTCACCTCAGCAACATAATTATTCACCTTTATTTAATCAAAGATTATATTCTTTATTATTAAAATAAAAATTCTAGGCACTGCATCTTTGCATCTTCATATGTTCTAACTTCCCATTCATTCTTAGTTTCTTACCAGCTGCCAAATTTTTGTTAATTTAAACCCCATTTTTCTTTCTATCCAAGTTAGTTTTATTAAATTTCTTATTTTTGTCTTTAGAACAGTTCTGGCCCTTGAAAACTACAAGTTGTCTAAAACTTAGTCCTATGTTTACTTTAGGTTTTCTTTCCTACTCACACCACTGCTCAATTCATCAAAAGAATAATTATTTTACAATTCTGTATGTCTTACCATGTATTCTTCCAAAGAGGAATTCATCATTATCATCTTTGGGATCCATTAAGAATAAAACATCAACCATACAGTACAGAACTCTTTTCTCAATGGTTTTTATGTTTTCAAACCATCTTTAATATTCTGTTCTTGAATCAACTTGCTGTATCCTATGTATCAGATTACCTGCCTAGATTTCCCAATGTGATCAACTTGATTACTGTTGTGATTTTATTCCTTAGAATCATGCAAAACCCTGGAAGATTTATTGATGATTTTCAGTTCATGTAATCATTCTTATATATTCTCTTTGGGATTTTGTTATTTGTTCACCTCCTCTCTTTAAAACCTTCCATTACATTTGTCCTTTGAATATGCATATTCATGAAAAGGTTTTGCAAAGGTTCCCTATTCATTTTAAGATATATTTTCCCCTTCTGATTTGTTTGCTACAATACTACTCACTCATATAAATTAGGAATTCCTTGAGGCCAGTACCCGAGGGCCACTTTCTCCATGCCACTGCAGACACAGTTCTAAGGAGGTTTTCAAGAGCATTAATGTGATAGTTGATTATAAAAAGTTTTAAAGAAGGTTAACTCTGATCCAAATTCAAGTTTTTAAAAATGCCACAAGAGGGTTTATTTATTTGTTCATATCTTGAAGTCAGGCCTCAATTCTCCAGTTTCCCCAGGTATATTAGAAATCTCCCCCAACTTTCCAGTAGCTCCAACTTCCCTGTAATGGTAGAAACAGTTTGTAGCTAGAGTAATCTTTTCTACTCATATCTCCTACCCAGAATCTTTGCTGGCCAAACATTGCCCTGAACAAGTTAGATTAAAAACAAGTGCCTCTGAAACTGACAAATTGCTCTGATAGTTCAGTTAATGGTTAAATATTTCCTCTCTTTTTATAGATCTATATAGAAATTGGGATATTTTCTGAAATTAGATTTTATTAGGCTTTATCTCATTGTGAATAATATAATTGCATTTCCCATTTTCTTTTTAATTAGTTGAATTGGCCTCAAATTTCAGCTTAAAATCCAGGTTTGCTAGGTAGCTGCTACCAATATGATGTTGTATGAATTATGACAAGTGCCCCATTCTCCCCACCTTAGCTGTGGAGTTATTAGAAAAATGTAACCCCTCTTGGTGGCAGTGTTAGCAAAAAGACATTTCTTCTTTTGAAATAATAGCTTGACTAGCAATAGTGGGGTTTTATTTTCCCCTGCCTCCCACCCTCCATCTCATCAACCTCCCACAGAAGCTAATGCAATTTAGATTTTTATAAATGGAGATCTGACTGGTAAAGCTAGATTTAAGCCAAATCTATGTGTTGTATGACTGCAAACTCTTTTATAGATGTCCAGCACTTCTTTATTAATGTTAATGGATTCTCTATTCAAAGTTCAGATTCAAAATAACCTACGCATGCATTCTCAGTAAATTTATGTAATCAGTACAATTATGACAGCCTATGACAATCTTTTCATAAATTTTAGTGGTAAATCTTGGTTCTCAGTGGTACAACTACCTACTAAAAGGTTTCACCTGTTAGGGACATTGTTGATACAAAGAAGAAAGGCATCATCAAATACACATTTGCAAATTGTTGACTTACTCATTGTAGTTTTGCATACTAGTTTTGAGAATGAAGTTTCAATCTAGAGACTTTTTGTAAATTGCTATTTTCTCAATGTCTATGCAATAGGGATATAAACAGCACCCTCTTCACAGGGACCTTGAAAGTACTAAGTGAGTTTACATATGTTAATTCCTTACTACAATGCCTGGAACATAAATACTAATTATTATTTCATTTAGAAGTTCACTTATATCATCTAACAAATGAAAACTGACCCTTGTCAGTTCTCTGAGATAATTCTATATTAAAATTCATCATTCACCACTAAAGGTTTTCTATCCTTTTTTTAATAGGTGATGGGAATAAAATGGTTACCTGAATCCCAAGTAAAAGAAATAGTAATTTATCTAAAATGAGGCTACCCTTGAGGCTAACAAAAAGAGATAAACTAATAAAACTGAATTGTCTTTTCTAAATTGGAAATTAAATGCACATTACATCTGCCTAGTTATGCTTTCCACTTTTGATTTGTAACTGTATTTTAGCATTGAATAAATAAAGGTAAAATATTTCTTCTCCTTACCTTAGATAATGATATAAGCAAACACTGTCTTCTCTTTCCTCCAAGCCCTATCCTGCCCTTCAGAAGCTTAGAGAACACTAGTTCAATTCAGACAGCCCTGCTAAATAACCAGTGATGTAGCAGAGCAGGGATGTGACTCATTCCCATTTTAAACTCATGTCTTCTCAGAGCCTGTATTGTCTTTCTCAGGAGGTTGGTCACTGAGGCAGAAGAAACTTCACAATAAATCACCTGTCACCTCATTAATATTCAGGTTACTCAATATATTTTGCTTTTGTGTTTTTAAAGAAAAATGCAAATGAAGAAGTGTTAGTGGTGTTTTACAGCAATGATTTCTGTAAATTAAAGCGTACTAGGGTGAAACCCTCATATGCATTCACTGCGGTTTATTAATGTCAATATATATAATTTGGCTTATATGCATAGAAGATGTCATATTTCTCAATAGACTTGCTGCTTTGAAGGATTATAAAATTGTTTGTAAACATTAACCAGATCTTGCTATAACCAGACATCTATTGGAGAAATTTGCAAAAAGAGTTAAATGATGTGCATAGCTAATAAATCAGAATGGACCTGTATAACAAATTACTTTTTGTTATGAACAAGCATTATGATATTATGAGTACAAATATAAGTATGTATGGCATGGATAAAATTTTTATTTGAGATTCATCATTGCATTTATATCTAGTATTTTGTGGCCTTTACGTTCTTGATTTGTATATAAGGCAACAGTGCTTCCTGGTTAGTTCCTTTCTTTTACACATGTCATCAATAAAGACAAAATCAGAGAATGTACAAGAAATAAGGAAATCTTCTGTGTTCAGAAAATCAGTTTAATAACACAAAAGCAAAATAGGTACAGGTTTTAAAAGTGAAATGCAATATCAAATAGATAATTAAACAATGCTATTAGTATCTTGATTCCTAATTCAAGGAGACCAAATAATTTTCAGAGTGAATTCTCCATTACAAATTGAAATACATTAAATATTGATTTCTAGGCAATCGGGGCAAATGTTCTTGCTATAAATTGTTGGCAGAAACTGAAAAGTAAAACTTTTAAAATGCTTGTCCAGTGAGTACTTCTTATGCTTTGCTTTTAAACTGGTCTCTTTGATGTGAATCCTTTAAATCATAATCATCCAGCTTCTCACAACAATCTATACAATAACAAAAATGGCTATATTTATTATTATTATTATTTCTATTATTTTTATTATAGCTTTTATAGATCCTTTCACAAAGAGAACTCTCTATGTAGAGAGAATTTATTATGGTAATTATCTGACTGCCTTATATATAGTTAGCAGTATCTCTTATCTCTTTATTTTTTTAAAGTATTTATTTATTTTGAGAGAGAGAGAGAATGAGAGCAGGAGGAGGGGCAGAGAGAGAGGGAGAGAGAAAGAATCTTAAGCAGGCTCTGCACTGTCAGCACAGAGTTGAATGTTGGGCACAAAGTCAAGAATTGTGAGATTACAACCCGGGCCAAAATCAAGAGTCAGATGTTTAACCAACTGAGCCACCCAGGGACCCCCCCCACCCCCCATCTTTCCTCTTTATTATA
>NW_027533114.1:541783-554608 GCF_008692635.1 Crocuta crocuta
CTCTTTATTATAAATCAAACAAGCTACAGTAAAATACCTTGATAATTTTTAAATGTAATACTATAAAACATTTGCACTGAATTTTGAAATATTACTGTTGTTTCATATAAGTTGCTGAGGATATAATTTTTCAAAAATGTGTATTTTTAAGAATTAAATATACATACTCAACTTCTCTTCAAAAATTGCTGGTATTCTTTTCTCTAACAGAACACAATATGACCCTTTGTAGTTTTTGATTGGTTTGGGATTTCAGTGTTAATGTGAACAGCTACAAGTTTACCTATTGTATACTTTTCACTATTCATCCATTATCTTTATTTCCATGAAGAATCCAGGTTTGTGAAATGGCTTATAAAGGATGAAATCTAGATTCCAAACAAGATCTTTCTTTCCACAAAGCCCTACTCATGATAACAAAAATTTTCACTCTTTTCTTATGATGACAGTATTTCATGAAGCTTGCTAAGATTAGAACAAAGATATTTTCCAAGAATGTATCTCAAAGTGATTTTTATCACTTCACATGGAAATAAGATATTCTTAAAACCACAAGTTATCACATTTTTATTTCTTAATTTCCTTCATGTACCATTGATTTCCTTCTACTTTATTTTGCTCTAGCTATAGCTATTTAGTGTGGTTTTATCCTATTCATGTAGTGACAGAAAAGCTTTAAACATTGTAAATATATGGAGAAATTGATTGGCCATATTTTTCAAAACTATTTGATGTGGAATATGCTGATTTGCTATGCATTACTGTCCCAATTTTAGGACTTAGGTTGCAAGAAGACTTTTATAATCGTTCTTTTCTTTCCTGTAGGGACTCAAAGTAGTTTACTGGTAGAATCCTTTCTCTTTAATTTTTTATGTTTCAGTAAAAAGATGAACATTTTCGTCAGGGCAAAAACTGCGTTAAAAAATCAGGTAAATATCTTCTGCCAGTAATGATTTAGTAACAGAACCAACCAAAGATACAACTTTTCCCAGCTAGTTATACTTCAGAATTTGATATTGTCCTCTGTCAGGACAATGTAATAATGCCTAGAACAGGTAGAAAATCTGTTTGAAGTTAACTTCAGTAAGATACTGATAATGTTATAAATTAAACTATTTTATGCGCTGAATCCAGTTTTCACAAAAACTATGAAGTGACTTATAATTAAACTTTAAAAACCTGACTGTACCTCTCATCTAGAAAAATGTTTCTACTGTATTATAAACATAAAGGTTGTGATGATATAAATGTAGTATATAGCATCCAAAGTTAATTAACAAAGTCATGACTTGTTCAGATTATTTTTTCTAAGAAATTTTCTAAGAAATTCATATCTGCTACATTGAAAGTAATTAGAGATTAATTCAATTACATGGAAAATTAAATTGTGAAGAGGGTTAACCAAAGAGAGCTCTCATTATAAAAAAGATACTTAGAGGTGTCTGGGTGTCTCAGTCAATTAAGGATCTGCCTCTTGACTTTGACTCAGGTCATGATCTCGTGGTTCAGGAGTTCGAGCCCCACATCGAACTCTGCACTGACAGCATGAATCCTGCTTGGGATTCTCTGTCTCCTCTCTCTCTGCCCATCCCCCACTTGTTCTCTCTCTCTCCCTCTCTCTCTTTCTGTCTCTTTCTCTAAGAAAAAAAAAAACTTTAAGAAAAAGGAAAAAAGAAAGATACAGCACTTAAGTTGTCATTACCAATAATTGTGTGGTATCTGATTAAAATAGCTTCTATTTTTTGCATTATATTACATACAGAAGCATACACTTCACATAGCTCAACCTTATATATTGCATGCCATTTAAAAGTAAGTTTTTGGGGCGCCTGGGTGGCTTAGTCGGTTAAGCGTCCGACTTTCGCTTAGGTCATGATCTCGCGGTTCGTGGGTTCGAGCCCCGCGTCGGGCTCTGTGCTGACTGCCAGCTCAGAGCCTGGAGCCTGTTTCAGTCTGTGACTCCCTCTCTCTCTGACCCTCCCCTGCTCACGCTGTCTCTCTCTCTCTCCTAGAAATAAATAAAACATTAAAAAAAAAAAGTAAGTTTTTATCTGATAGGTTCTCGTATGATTTTTATAATAGGCTTTCTTCATAATTTATCACTAAAAGGAATGTGGCTGCTTCAAAAACTAAGATAAGTTAGTTACCCATCACATTCATAGAAAGTAATTTACAACCCCAGAAAATTATTGGAGAATTAAGAAAGATTTCAGAGGATACACAGATTGAAGGAAGATAATCTTGATGTAGACAAATAGAAACAGTGTAAGTTTCCTGAAATAGCCTCAGTCTAAACAGGATAGAATTATGATTGTATGATGTAATAGGCCCTCTCTGAACATTATTAAGAATCTCTTTGTTAATAGATACCTTATTTTAATATGGTCTTCTCAGACATAATTTTTAAAATATTGGTTCTAAATTTAATATTCAAGTTTTAGCCAAGATAGACATTCTGCATGTAAGCCATATAATTTGCTCAATATAGGAAAGTATGCCAATATAGGACAGAAAATTATACAAAAAGTCACATTTTCTTCACACAGGTAAATTATTTCCTATTGTTAAGTAGTTGTTATATTTTCCTTTTTTCTGAATTATGTTTTATTAAGTGAAAATGCACAAGCAATGTGTGATTTACAAATAAATATAGCTGTGGGATTGACTACATACCATTAACAGATACCAAGAGATAATCTGATGTAGAGAAAATGAATTAAATAGCTATAGTGTGAATAACAAAGATAAATATTCTCTTGCTAAATGCCTTTGATTTACTAAAAAGAACTGTAATTTACCACTATTTTGCCTGTGGTTAAGCAAACTCAGCTGGTTACCTTTAAGCTTAGTGTTTTTTTGTTTTCAGTGCTGTAAAATTATTCAAAAATTTCAAATATATTCAACATGCCTCAAGTTAACAGCACACAGAAAGATATGCCTTTGACTACAAAGGATGAGTTTTAGAGACGAATGACTGAATAGTACAGGTTCATCATATCTACTGCATATTAACCACTTACACTGTTGTGCAGCAAAGATTCACCAAGAATTCTAAGTTCCAATTCTACCATAGCTGCCTTGAGCTCTCAGAAAACCTAAGATCTTTGAGAAGCTTTGCTGTCAGCTAATTATGTAAAATTATTATATATAATTATAATATGTAATGCAATAAAAATTATATAATATAAAATAAATGAATATATAATACAAAAAATAAAACTTTAAAGTTTAAAACATATATATATACAGTTTAAATTTTAGATTAAAGAAGGAGTTCTTAAAAACAAAATAACAAAGATTATGAACAAAAAAAAGTAATGTTCTTGCCTCAAAATGTAAACAGTACTCATAACAGTACGATATTGGGAGAAGGTGTAAACAACATATAACAAACAAAATGTTATGCCTACATTGTATAAAGAATGTCTACAAACCAATATATATAGGCAAAGGATAAGAATGGGCAATTCACAGAATAAGAGACTCTTATGGCCAATAAACATGAAAAATGACCCCATCTCTTTGGTAATCAGTAAAATGCAAAGTACAACAGTAATATGAGATACCATGTGATACTAAAATATCAGGCTTACAATACCAAGTCCTAGTTAGAATCTGAGAAACTTATATTTCTCATGGAAGTGTGAAATGATGCAAATACATTTGACAAAATTTTGGCAATATGTTCTAAATTGAAATGTGGGCACTATACGGCCCAGTAATTTGACTTCTAAGTATTTATTGTGGAAAAACTCATGTATCTAGACAAGAAGCGAATAAGTGCAAAATAAAAAATAGACAAGGTAATGTCTAGGGTTCCTGTATCTAAATCTTTGAACTTCTATATTAAAATAGAGACAACACCTCTACATTCAGAATATTTAATTTCATATTGAACTAACAATAACCCAATCTGTACTTTGGAGAAAACATGTCATTGAAGTCCATGTTAATAGATTCCCAGTGAATGAATTTTCTATTAAGAGAAGCTGAAGTATCTCCGAACCATTTGAAAGAAATTTAATAGGCAGGTTGATTAAAATTTAATAGCAAACTTGTTGGCTATTAAAAGTGCACAGTGTGATAAATCAAGATGTCAGCTCTTCAATTTATGACTTCAGAAAAAAATGACGAAAGGGTTCTTGGCTTTCAATAAAATATTTCTTCTTTGACACTTTGTAATTTCATTAATTATTTGAATAAAAACAGAACAAAATATAAAATTATGGTTTCTGTGGTTTTTTAAATCATTTTTATAATTTTTAAGGATAGCATGCAGATTCTTTTAGTTTCGTTTATGATTATAAATAACTTGGTCTTGATTTATATGGCTATTCCTATTTTATAAAGTAGCTCTTTAAAATTGAACTTACCATTTTTGCACTGTCTATAGATTGTGTGTGCCTGTTGATATTGCCTTGTTCCACAGAAAAAGAAAAAATAGGAAACAAAAGAATTAAAATAGACAATGCCTATTGAACCAGTTCTCCATAGATGTGGCAGTCTCTTATCAATTTACCTTTATTTTTGTTTGTATTATATAAATTAACACATGAATATGAAAATTAAATAATTGAACACTACAGAAAAGTAATGCACTCCTATAAGGTTCCTAATGAAATTTTGTCAGAACATGTTTTAAGGGTGCACCTGCATGGCTCAGTCAGTTGAATGTCTGACTTCAGCTCAGGTCACGATCTTGCATGCAGTTCGTGAATTCAAGCCCCACAGTGGGCTTGTTGCTGTCTGCCTGTTAGCACAAAGCCCGCTTTGGATCCTCTGCCCCTCCACTTGCAAAAATAAACAAACATTTTTAAAAACACATATTTTTGGAAAAGAGTGCAAAAAAATGTTTGAACATCACTCTTTAAATAGGTTTAAATAAAACTACCAGAATCAGGTGTGACCTTGAATAGATTATGAATGTCTTTGGACCTGTGCTTCTTCATGTAGAAAATGATCAGAGTAGGGGCGCCTGGGTGGCTTAGTCGGTTAAGCGTCCGACTTTCGCTTGGGTCATGATCTCGCGGTTCGTGGGTTCGAGCCCCGCGTCGGGCTCTATGCTGACTGCCAGCTCAGAGCCTGGAGCCTGTTTCAGTCTGTGACTCCCTCTCTCTCTGACCCTCCCCTGCTCACGCTGTCTCTCTCTCTCTCCTAGAAATAAATAAAACATTAAAAAAAAAAAAAAAATTTAAAAGAAAATGATCAGAGTAGATTAGATAATGTTAAAAACGTATTCACTTGTAAATTCTGACTTATGACTGTCTTCCATTATGTTATATTGCTATTCATTGGGTAATACATACATAAGATGTGGGAGGGTCCTTCTGATTCATTTTTTTCAGTTTTCTTATTTATATTACAGTTAACTAACTAAAGAAAAAGACTTAACCGTTTATGTTCTTTTTTTCTTTACGCCAGTTTTCTTTGCTCTTTGAAAAGGAAATCAAAGCCACGGGACCCTTTGAGCAGTCATGTGGGTACACAATTGACCACACAAACATGCACCTAAAGCATTTTACATACAGTTTTAAGGGGCTCACAACTTCAGTAGATACCATCTCCTTGTAAAAGATCCCTTGTTTAACATTCAAGTTAGTGTTATAATTCTATAGAAAATACCATTACTAGTGAAGCTATTTTTCACCTGCACAAAACGAAGCCTCCATGATGGGCCAAAATTAAGTTCTGAAGACAGAAACAGAGAGGCGTTATCCAGTAGTAACTCTGCTTTATTTATAACTCTGATTCATATGCATTAGTCAGTCTATGTCATGAAAATGACTTCATAAAAGAAAAACTATGTCGAATCAAGGGAAAGAGAACCATGAGGGGATGGAATGGAGGACAACATATTAAAGAAAAAAGAATAATCCAGGCGAAACTGTTTTATTTAAATAAAACAAAGAGATCGTTTGCCACCCTATATATTCATAAGTAACAAGAATTTGAAAATTAGATATGTTGGTATGAGACTCTCAAGAACGGGATATTCAGTTGGTTTCTTAGAACACCAGTGTCTAGAACTGTACACCTTTGCTTGCCCCATAAGACAAATAAGAATGAAAGTACATTTAAAAAAAAAAAAACAGAAGTGTGAGGGGCAGAATGGAGTGACAATTCAAGTTATTTAAAGAGCTTTTCAGTATACTGTGGTTAGCCTGCTGTCAAGAAGAAATGTTTGAAAATGTTTCTGAATGATATGATATAGATTCAAGTGAGATTCAACTGTCAGCTTTTTTCAGATCTGTTTTGTTTGTTTGTTTGTTTGTTGTTGTTGTTTTACTTCACACTTTCAAAGCCTGCCGCTCTACCTTCAATTTTCAGGCCTCAATTACATGTGTCACACCCAACTGGCCTAGATGGTGTTATTGTTCAAAGCCTGCCCAGGTCAATACACCTATTTTATTTTCAGAAGGAAAAAAAATACAACAGTTTAGTGGTAAAACTGTGCATCTGAAAAGAGTGTGCTCATTATTATTCCATTCAAATTTCACTCGTTCAAAAACTTTTATGTCTATCTCTATCTTCAGGTATAAGTAAAGTAAAAAAGACTTTTAAAATGACTATGATTTTACACTTAGTGTTTTTCAGTAGCCTTAGGATCTAACTTTTAAGTAATTGTCAGAAAAACTTCCCTAGGTTTCAGTAGGAATACGAAAATCCTTTTGGCTTTGTATCATGTTTTTGCTAGAAATAAAGATCTCTTGGTTGGCTCTCAGTTGACAGTTTTGTTGACGATTCACATATATTGAAATTCAACTTAATTCCTTTTCCATGGTTTTATTAAAGGCCTAACTCTTGTTTCTGACAGCAAATAGGCAGTTTTAACTAGACTATACCCAGGATTTAGTGTGTCAGATAATTAGGAAACAACTATTCTTAAATAATTGCTTTGAGAATTTTACCTTGAGCTTTTTTTTTTTTTTTTTAACCCAGTTTGAGCTTTTTCTTTTAAATCACAGTAGGTTGTGCGGAGTTTTTTACTCCCTCTTATTATATTATCTGCAGTTTGTAGCAGATTCAAGTAGCACTTTGTATTTCCAAAAACTTACATGAATATTTTTTCTGCTTTAAATATACCTGGTATAGTGTTAGAAAGAAAGAAATCACATAAGGAATTAGACAATTGGAACTTTTAAAAAACTTACTCAAATTTTAAAACTGCTCATAATTGATAAAATGAGTTGTGTTAGTTTGATATGTTAAAGACACCATAGATTTCACATGGCTTTTTTCATTATTTAAGTATTTACCAAACTCTGGGAACTATTCTAGACACTTAATATAGACCAGTAATAAAATCCAGTGTATTCCTTGTTTTTCTGGGGTTTATGTTTCAATGAAATTTGCACATAAACATTTTTTCTCATATGTAGTGTTGGAATATCTCTCTACCCAGCACCATCAACTTTTTTGTCTTCAACCTGACTAACCAGTAAGCTTAACTTTTCAGCTGAAAAACAGTGACAGATGGTCTGTAAACACCGATCTTCTTGGAAGTCTGTAGCAATTTCACAGCTATTAGAAGGGAAGTTTACAAATCAGAAGTTAGTCAGAAGGAAGAGGAAGAGACAGGATGGACAGTACCTTGGAAAATGGTATCCGAATTTAAAGTGACCTGAGTAAATTGAGGAAACAGCCAGAAGCAAACAGAATAGGCAAGTGAAATTCAGTACAGCTATAGAAAAAGACAAATGTAACTTTGCACACAAAAGACCCAAGAAGACAGGTTCTGTATAAGTTTTTAGTTAAGAGATGTAGGCATTGACAACAAGCCAGTGTTTTCGACACAGGGCCACCTTTCAAAGGTACAGTTGAAATGCCTGAATGTGAGTATGGACTGTAGGAATCATGTGATAATACCTCATTGCACTTGTTTGGAATGGTGACAGGAAAAACGGCCTCTTGCAGGATTTGAGTTGTCCATGAAAAGATGGAAAACAGTTGCCTTCTAACACTAGAGAATCAAACCACGGATAAACTGGTTACTAAGACATACCCCTCATTCTTGCAAACTAGCAAACCCATAAATTTTATCCATAACTTCATACTCTGCAAAACACTAATGATCAAATTTGATATCCTACTCCCTAGTTCGTGTTACTCAGCCCTCACTTATATTCTAACTCAATTGTTAGGACAAAGTTAGTTATAGTGACACTAATTAATTAGATTTCAAATAGGGCATAAGGTATAAAAAGGCGAATCATCATAAAAAAGCACCTTTAACCAATGATTTTTTTTTTTTATCAGGAAAAAGGCCCTTAACACCAAGGATAAAGAAGAAAATGTATTTTGTTGGAAAGTTTTAGATTATTTTTATAAGTGTTTGTGTGATTTTAAATTTAAAAGCAGGTGGATCTTAATTATGACTGCATGTCACCCATTATGGCTATAGATCAGTAACTGATCTGGATTGCACCTGGATTTGAGGAAGCTACGTTCCAAAGCCATGTGACTCAGACTGGAGTTTTGTTCCATTTAGTCAACATTGTGTCACAGCTTGGCTGTATGCCAATAGCATTTCTGTTATTGTTGCTGGCTTTTCGAGACTATTAGCAAAAATTGATAAATAAAAAACTCAGTCTTCCTACATTAGTAGTTTCACAAATAGAGTGTCTTCAAGTGTATTCAAAACTTAGAAAACACTTAGGAAAACTGAAAAACAACTCTATGCTAGGAAAGCTATAACCAGATGGCTTATCTATCAAACTTTTGATAGCTTCATTAGAATTCAGTTACAGAACTCCATTTTTGTATGATTATAATTTTTGTCCTTATATTTTATATTTTTAAATAAACTGAATAATAAACAGAAAAAAATAATGAGTCACATGCTTTTTGCTTATGTGGGATTCTTCCTAACTCATTTGTTTCATTATTTTAAATTATGAGCTTATTCTTTTACACTCACATAAAAAGATATATATACATTTGTAGAGAGACAGATATGACAAAGGAATATTTTGTAATCCCTGTGAAGCAAGTGAGCAGAAGTAGCATACAATCTTCCCAGCTTATTTGTTGGTTTTTTAATTAGTTCAAATTAAGAAATATGTAGTAATGAAGGAAAATATATAGAAATACAGATATAGAGCACCTGGGTGGCTCAGTTAGTTAAGCATCTGACTCTTGGTTTTGGCTCAGGTCATGATCTTACAGTTTGAGTTCTAGCCCCACATTGAGTTCTGCACTGACAGTGTGGAGCCCATTTGGGATTCTGTGTCTCCCTCTCTCTCTCTGCCACTCCCCTGCTTATACTCTGTCTCTCCCTCTCACAAAACTAAACATTAAAAAAAGAAGAAGAAGAAATATAGATAGAAGCTCTAGCCATAAAGATCTAACCCTTATTTGATCTGTGAGGGAAAATAATTAATTTTAGCAATTTTATATATTTAAGGTTTTTACCTGAGTTCATTTTAAGTTGTTTACACCTTTCATTTTCTATCAAAATTCTTAGACTAATTTTAGAAGTTATTTGTATTGGAAGACTAACTTTCCTTTTCACTTGAAAGAAGGCTATAATAATAAATATTAGTATCAGGTACAATTTACAGGTTATTTGCTTTTTAAAAACGTTGTGTGGGGGGGCATCTGAGTGGCTCAGTCAGTTAAGTGCCAGACAGCTCAGGTTTTGACCTCATGGTCTGTGGGTTTCAGCCCTGCATCAGGCTCTGTGCTGACAGCTCAGAGCCTGGAGCCTGCTTCAGATTCTGTGTCTCTCTCTCTGCCCTTCCCCTACTCACACTCTGTCTCTCTCTCAAAAATAATAAGCGTTAAAAAAAATTAAAAATGTGTGCAGACCAAATCTGGTTTCTAACAATCTTAAATTTGTATAATGTCAATGATATTCATGTTTAAGATTTACTGTATTCTGTTTCTTATCTGAACGGCACAATTGCCAACTCTAGTTTTTCTTGCTAGTATTCTCTATATTTATCAGTGGGAAGTAATATCCTGACTGATCCATTGTACAATAAAGTGAAGATCTGCCATCTCACTGTATTAAAAACATTTAAATGTATATGTTGTGCAATTTCAACAAACACTCATCTAGCATTTCATAAGTGGAAACTTCTGTGCTACTTATGTGCTAGGTCTTTGTAGGATGTGTAGGATACAACCATATGGCTTATCTCCTGAAAGAATCAAAACCTTCCAGCTCTAGAAATCAGACAAGCAATATTGTACTTTAAATCTAGAGATGTTCACTTACTTAATTTTGAGGTTAAAATATCTGTTATTTGGGGTGCCTGGCTGTCTCAGTTGGTAAAGCATGCAACTCTTGATCTCAGGGTCATGAGTTCAACCCTCACGTTGGGCATAGAACTTACTTAAAAAAAAAAATATGTGTTATTTTTTTGATAATTTACAGTATAACAAAGAGCTACAATTTTGAAAGATAAAAATGAAATTACCATGGCCAAGATTTTTCTCTCATTCCTTTTTTTTTTTTACATATTCTATGAGTAACTAATTGGTTTTTCCCTCAATATAAATTACTTATTATTTTGAGATCATTGTAGATTCACTTATAGTTATATGAAATAATGAGATTGTATAACTTGTACCCAGTGTTCCTCAATAAGGCCTTGTAAAACTATACTACAAAGTCATGCATTCTTGAAATGACAAAATTAAAGAAATGGAGAACATATTAGTGGTTGACAGGATTGTGGATATGGTCATAAGCAGGCAACATGAGGCTTCCCTGTGGTTATAGAGCTATTCTGTGTGTAAGCTATGCTGGTATAACACACACGTACTCTTGTGATAGATAGAATTGCATTGAACTAAACACACACACACATACATAAATACAATGAAATATAAGTAATATTGAAGACATCTGAACAAGACTGCTGGATATTAATCAATATTCTGGCATGACTTTGTACTATAGTTTTACAAGGTCTCATTGGGGAACACCGGGTACAAGGTATACATATACATTTTTTTCATATAATATTATTTCATATAACTGTAAGTGAATCTATAATGATCTCAAAATAATAAGTAATCTATATTGAAGGAAACAAAAATGTTTAGTTACTCATAGGAAATGTAAAAAGAATGAGAGAAAAAGCTTGGCCATGATAGTTTTATTCTTATCTTTCAAAATCATAGCTCTTTGTTTTACAGTAAATTATCAATCAAGTAACACAGCTGCACACCAGAATATTGACCAATATCCAGCAGTCTTGTTCAGATGTCTTCAATATTACTTATATTTCATTTCATTGTATTTGTGTGTGTGTGTGCATGTGTGTGTGTGTGCTTAGTTCAGTGCAATTCTATCACAAGAGTAGGTTTGTGTTCTCCCAGCATAGACTACATACACGATAGCTCCAAAGCCACAGGGAAACCTCATGTTACCCATTTATGACCATATTCACTTCCCTCTCCCTTGCATCTTTAACCCTGTCAATCACTAATATGATCTCTGGTTCTATAATTTTGTCATTTCAAGAATGTTGGGTATATATATATATATATATATATGGAATCATTTAGTGCCTCATCTTTTGGATTGTCTTTTTTACTCTGTCTTATTATCTAGAGATTCATCCAGTTTGTTGTGTGTCTCAATAATTGTTTTTATTGCTGAATAGTGTTCCCTTGTAAGGATGTAGATTGCTTGACCATTCACCAGTTGAAGGATATCTGGGCTGTTTCCATTATGGACTATTATAAATAAAACTGCATGAACATTCATGTGTAGAGTTTTATGTGACCATAAATCTTCATTTCATCTGGGATGAATGTCCAAGAGTACAATTGCTGGGTGGTACGGTAATTGAATGGTTACTTTTATAAGTAACTGCCAAACTATTTTCCACAGTAGCTATACTATTTGACATTCTTCCAGCAAAATAAGAATGATCCAGTTTTTCTTCACCCTTGCCAGCATTTAATGTTGTCACCATTTAAATTTTAAGCAGTAGTGATATCACATTGCTTTTTAAAAATTTTTTTAAAGTTTATTTTGAGAGAGAGAGCCAACACAAGTGTAGGAGGGGCAGAGAGAGAGGGAGAGAGAATTCCAAGCAGGCTTCACACTGTCAGTGCAGAGCTCGACACAGGACTCAAACTCATAAACCATGAGATCATTACTTGAGTCGAGATCAAGAGTCAGATGCTAAATCGACTGAACTAGCCGAGCTCCCCACATTGTGTTTTTAACCTGTATCTCCTTAATAGCTAATAGCAATTCTTTTCATGGTCTTGTTTCCCACCTGTATATCCTTTGCTATGAAATGTCTTTTTATGTCTTTGGCCCATTCTCTAACTGGATTGGGTTTTTTTGTTTGTTTGCTGTGGGTTCTTTGGGGTTTGTCTGTTTGTTTTTACTGTTGACTTTTGAGAGTTCTTCCAAAACTCCAGATACTAATATTTTCTTGGATTGCAAACATTTGTAAATTTGTTTGCAAATATTTTCTCCTGGTCTAGTGATTGTATTTTCATTCTCTAATGTATATACTGAATTAACAAATACTTGCGTTCAATCTGACTATCCTCATACAATTTGTATTTTCCTTTTCTCAGTCATATAGTCTTTCTTTATCATCTAACATAAACATGCATTCCACCTATCATTCTTTATACATGGCCTAATTATGTTTAATAAAACTAGTCCTCTAATGTTTTGTTTTGCTTTTTTCTGGTTAAACAATTTTCGAGGTTGGAGGTTGCAACTCATACTACTGTTATGTAAAGCACTAGGTACATCTAGTCACAAAGAGATGAAATTAACTTTCTTACTTTTATGTGCCAAAGTTCAAACAACCCTTTGGGAAATGCAAAATTATATATATATATATA